>NC_067114.1:47124477-47424477 GCF_021347895.1 Acanthochromis polyacanthus
ATAGTGAACAAAAACGCACACAAAGAACTGGTAAAATATTTACATTTAGTGAATAATTCAGTCACACAACAGTTTATACAAGTTCACCTGAAATAATGAAGCAGTTTGAACCAAAACCTGCCAACACGTTTCAAAAAACACCCAAATTACATCATTTATCAGCCAGAAACTGTAAAAACGGTCAGATTTTCAACTTTCTGGTGGTCCTTGAACGCATCATCTGTGCTGCTGTACTAATACTTCAAAATGAGCTTCACTGACAAATATAATACACATACAGCACATATTTTAACAGCTTTTAGTGCTTTTAAAAAATTATTATTATTTTACAAATGTTCCCTGTTTTTCTTTAAAAAAAAAAACAATCACTCATCATATGAGAAAAATTCCAGAAAAAATGTAAAAAATAAAAAAAAATTCTATGTTCAGCATAAAAACAGGACAAAACTGTAATAATGTTAAAAATCCGTTTTTAAAAAAATACTTTACATATTTATTCTTTTACAACATTTGACCATTAAATTACACAAATTTCATTCTATTTAAATCAAAAATAAAGGTATTTTACAGACATTTATACCTACATATATAAATATGTAAAATACTTTTATATATATACCTCCAATTACACGAAATTTGAATTAATATGTTTGACATTAATTATAATTTTAATAAAGTTTAGATTTTAATAAATTATTAAATACCATTATTATCATTATGGCATACTTATTTAAACTGAAATGTTTGACTTTGTGTAGAATGAGTACTTTTACTCTAATAAAATCAGAACTTCTGTGTATTTTTACTTTTAGATGCTGCTGCTTTGATATGAGTAAAAAAAAACAGATTTCAGGATTTTTCAGAATAAAATCTTGTTAAATTATTTCTTAAAAGCTAAAATAAATAAATGAATGGAAATCTAATTCCATCAGGTTTTTATTTTAAGTGTACGGTGTACAAATACTAGCAAAAGTAGAATAATAGTAGTAGTAACTGGAACGACTTGGTTTTTTATAAATAATCCACTCAGTGACTGATGATTAGGCTGAACGTCTTTAAATAATTAAAACATGTTTGACTGAACAGAACCTGTCTGTCTGGACTCACATCAGTACTTCTACTATGTGTACTTCTACTGTGTGTACTTCTACTGTGTGTACTTCTACAGTGTGTACTTCTACTGTGTGTACTTCTACTGTGTGTACTTCTACTATGTGTACTTCTACTATGTGTACTTCTCCAGTGTGTACTTCTACTGTGTGTACTTCTACAGTGTGTACTTCTACTGTGTGTACTTCTACTGTGTGTACTTCTACTATGTGTACTTCTACAGTGTGTACTTCTACTGTGTGTACTTCTACTGTGTGTACTTCTACAGTGTGTACTTCTACTGTGTGTACTTCTACTGTGTGTACTTCTACTGTGTGTACTTCTACTGTGTGTACTTCTACAGTGTGTACTTCTACTATGTGTACTTCTACTGTGTGTACTTCTACTGTGTGTACTTCTACTGTGTGATGTGTACTTCTACTATTGTGTACTTCTACTGTGTGTACTTCTACTGTGTGTACTTCTACAGTGTGTACTTCTACTATGTGTACTTCTACTGTGTGTACTTCTACTGTGTGTACTTCTACTGTGTGTACTTCTACAGTGTGTACTTCTACAGTGTGTACTTCTACTATGTGTACTTCTACTGTGTGTACTTCTACTGTGTGTACTTCTACAGTGTGTACTTCTACTATGTGTACTTCTACAGTGTGTACTTCTACTATGTGTACTTCTACTGTGTGTACTTCTACAGTGTGTACTTCTACAGTGTGTACTTCTACAGTGTGTACTTCTACTATGTGTACTTCTACAGTGTGTACTTCTACTATGTGTACTTCTACAGTGTGTACTTCTACAGTGTGTACTTCTACAGTGTGTACTTCTACTATGTGTACTTCTACAGTGTGTACTTCTACAGTGTGTACTTCTACAGTGTGTACTTCTACTATGTGTACTTCTACAGTGTGTACTTCTACAGTGTGTACTTCTACTATGTGTACTTCTACAGTGTGTACTTCTACTATGTGTACTTCTACTATGTGTACTTCTACAGTGTGTACTTCTACTATGTGTACTTCTACAGTGTGTACTTCTACAGTGTGTACTTCTACAGTGTGTACTTCTACTATGTGTACTTCTACAGTGTGTACTTCTACTATGTGTACTTCTACTGTGTGTACTTCTTACTGTGTGGTACTTCCTACAGTGTGTACTTCTACTATGTGTACTTCTACTATGTGTACTTCCTACTGTGTGTACTTCTACTGTGTGTACTTCCTACTGTGTGTACTCTACTGTGTGTACTTCTACTATGTGTACTTCTAAACTGTGTGTACTTCTACTGTGTGTACTTCACTATGTGTGACTTCTACTGTGTGTACTTCTACTGTGTGTACTTCTACTTGTGTGTAACTCTACTGTGTGGTTACTTCTTACTATGTGTACTTCTAACAGTGTGTACTTCTACTGTGTGTACTTCTACTGTGTGTCTTCTACAGTGTGTACTTCTACTGTGTGTACTTCTACTGTGTGTACTTCTACTGTGATTCTTGTAGTATTTATTCAGTAAACTGGACTCACATCACTGCTTTGACTGGCACAGCTGCTGTCCGTCATCACCATGTCTTTATGTTGTCTTTAGGAACCAGAGTCTTATTGTGGCCGGGACAGCATTCCTTCAGGACCTCCTGTGGAGCGAACACACCTGCAGGGACACAGTCATCCATCAGTGATCAATAATCAATAATCAGAGGTCAGACTCACGGTTTAATGGAGAGAAACTGACTGGAGGAGCTGAAGGTCAGAAGACAGAAGAGAGTCAGGAGAGGCAGCAGAGTCTTCATGGTCCAGATGTTCAGAGGTTCTGCTGGATGTTCTGGTGGATGTTCTCCTGCTGGATGTTCTGATGTTCTGCCTGGTTCTGCTCTCTCCTCCTCTGTCTTTATACCGTCTGACGCCTCCACATGACGGTTCCTAGAAAGCAGGTTCCTCCTCTTCCTCTTTTCTCCGTCACCACAGATCGTTTCTGCTCTACACAGAAAAACGTCGGTGACCCGAACCAGGATTCTTCAAACATCTTTAACCAGAATTAAAAGGTTCAGAAAAACCCTTAAATACACACAGAAGCCTCATTAAATACATGAGAAAAGACACAAACATGCAAAATGTTCATGAATATGTAAACACCTGCAAATGTGCACAAAAAGAGACTAAAATTAACACAACTAGAAGAAAAACTACTGTGAAGAAGCATCACTAAAAACATGACAAAACACACAAAACGACCACAAATGAACACAAATGTGTCCGTGCTTCACTGTGATGTTCCTGTTCAGGTTCTCAGCTGCAGGACAGTTTAAAACAACAGTCAAAGAGATTTCTGGTAGAAAAATAATGTTAAGTTTAGTCAACAAGCTGAAATATTAAAATTAAAACCAAACAATTGTGGTTTAAAGTCATTATAAATCTTCAGTGTGAATAAAAGTCTTTAAAAAAGTCATTTTACCTCCTAAAAAAACTATTTTTATGAAGTGAAAAGTCGAATATTTTGGATAATATTCATATGAAACGATTTTTTCTACAGTTATCATGTGAAGTCATACTATTTTTGAATGGATTTCATCAGTTACAACATTAAAATAATCGTTTATTGTGGAGGTTCTTCATTAAATAACAGAAACTTTGATCTTTTTTATTGATGTTGGTAAAATCCTGAACAAATGTTTTTTATTTACATCTGGTGAAACTCAAACTTCCATGTTTAGTTGTAATTTCAACATTAAAATGCATAAATGTGATGTTTTTAACTGTAAATAATAATATGAATGAATGAATATATTTTATTTAAGTGCCCAGCCCGTATGGGTTTATATGACCCTGGTCATCAAACAGAGAAGACGGCATACGGTTGAATGAATCACTATAAACATCAGGTTGTATCCATGGTTTTCAGTCTCAAAGTCCATGCCTTCTCTATGTAGGTTGCAACGGAAAATATTTTGTTTTCAAATAACCATTTTAACATTTCTCCCTCGGACATCCAAAACAGATCAGGATTAACATTCTGGATTTTTGCAAACAAAACAGTTCTCAAATTCATATACAAAGGACAGTCAAACATAAAATGAAATTCATCTTCAACCAAAGACACACCACACCCAATACATAGTCTTTTATCCTCGGGGATCCCTTTGTAACGACCTACCTCAGTCTGTAGAGGCAGCACTCCAGCTCTGAGCTGAGCACACAGAGACCTCTGTCCTCTTTTTAAGTAACAATTTACATAAGGCTCTACACAAAAACAGTCCTTCAACTGAATGTATGTTCGTAGTTTTGGTTTACGAAACAAATCAAAGTGCCACTTTTCTTTATAGATCTCAAACAATATCTTTCTCTGGTCTCGTAATTTACACTGCAAATTATTTTGAAACAAGGACTGCAAATTCATACTAACAAAGATTTCAAGGACACCCTTAGTCCAGGGATATTTATGAATTCTATCCCAGCTGAATACCCTCTTGGTGAGCCTGTCCTCAGGGAAGCATACAAGGCGGTTCCAAAGTCTTAAGACTTCAATCCTCTGCTTCACCACACAAGGCTCCCAGCCCATGTCTCCCTCTATGGCTGCCCGAGGGGTACATTTGTGAACTCCTAGGAAGTATCTTATAGCCCTTTGCTGAACAGTGTTACACTCGGTGTCCTCCCCCGATCCCCATACTCCTGCTGCATAAAACAGTATAGGTGCAACCATGGAGTCAAACAGCTGAGTGAACGTAACAGAAGTCAGATCCGGGCAAGCTTTCATCTTATTACTTACAGCACCGAGGGCCCTCCCAGCAGAGTCTGCTAGAGCTCTTTTGCCCGTACAGTAACTCATATTTTCATGAAACTCAAAACCAAGATACTTATAAGTTACGGAATATAACAACAATGTTTGCCCACAATAAAATTTATAGTCACTTAAGGCACCAAAGGTTTTCTGAAATGAAATATTTGAGTTTGTTCTTGATTAATAGCAAGTCTCCGTTTTATACACCAGTCATTCATCATATTCAGCATATTTTCTAACTTATTTTCTTCCTCTGCAATCAAAAGAATATCATCAGCATATAATAAAATACTGAGATTAAACCCCTCAATGTCTATTCCACAGTTAGCCCTCTTTATTTCCTGAGCCAAATCATTAACGTAAAGAGCAAAGTAGGAGAGAGGACATCTCCTCGTTTTACCCCAACTGGAGTAGGGAACCAGTCCGTCCTCAGACTGTTCACCTGCACACATGCTTCTGGTGCTTTGTAAAAGGCTTTGATTGAATTATAGAAAATACCATTAATACCATGCTTAATTAAAAGCACCAGAATAATAAGTCTCTAGTTTGATTCCAGATTTAATTGTAAAATACTGAACACTTCCTGCAGCTCGTTTCTGTTTCTGGACTTCACTGACCTGAAAACCAGATTTATTAACGTCAGTTTTTCTGTTTTTACATCTCAGACCTGAAACCTTCGGAGCAGGTAAACGGCTGATGAAGCTGCAGGACTCAGAATGAATGAATGGATGAATGAAGGAGCGGCTCTGACGTGGTTCCTGTTGTACTTTCAGATCCTCTTTGGTTCTCTGGAATGGTTCTGCTCATTATTTCTGGGGCATCGTATCAGCAGCAGAGAAGTTGTGGTTTTCAGACGTTTAACTTTTGCTGATGTTGATTTCTGCTTAAAATTATTTGATAAAATACAAAAAATATAAGATTACATCAGTGTTTAGTTCAAACGATCGTATCTTTGTTTCACTGGAGAAGTTCCACGTTTGCTCATCTGACGACTCGTTGGGTCAAACTTTCAACGAGCTTCAGAGAAGTGGAAGATCTGAACGTGATGAAGTCCTCAGACCTGCAGCAGATCCTCATGACATCTGAACAAACACACCTGGACAACAGTGTTGGTACCCCTCTGTTAATGAAAGAAAAACCCACAAGATAATCTGAATCTAAAGTAATAATAAATAAAAATTCTATGAAAAATAACCAATGAAAATCAGACATTGTTTTTGAACGGTGGTTCAACAGAATTATTTGAAGAAAAAACTCATGAAACAGGCCTGGACTAAAATGATAGAACCCCTAGAAAAGACTGAAAATAATGTGACCACAGGGACATGTTCAGTCAAGGTGTGTCCTCTAATCAGCATCACAGTGTCTACAAACCTGTAATCTGTTTCTGGGCTTACAGTAGTCACTGTGCTGTTTGCTGACATGGTGTGTACCACACTAGACATGGACCAGAGGAAGACAAGGACAGAGCTGTCTCTGGAGATCAGAAAGAACATGATAGAGCAGCATGTTAAAGGTAAAGGCTGTAAGAGCATCTCCAAGCAGCTTGATGTTCCTCTGACTACAGTTATTATTCAGAAATGTAAGATCCATGGGACTGTAGCCAAACCTCTCTGGATGAGAAGACGGCTCATAGGAACGGTAAGAAAAGAGCCCAGAACAACCTCTAAAGACATTACAGGAGAACTCCAAGGTCAAGCTACATCAGAGTCAGATCCACCATCCATCACTGTTTGAGCCAAAGTGGACTTCATGGAGACGACCAAGGAGGACACCACTGATGAAAACAAATCATAAAAAGCCAGACTGGAATTTACCAAACTGCATGTTGACACAAAGCCTCTGGGAGAATGTCCTTTGGACAGACGAGACAGAACTGGAACTTTTTGGTACATCAGCTCTATGTCCACAGACACAAAATGAAGCTATGAAGAAAAGAACAGTGTCCCTGCTGTGGAACATGGAGGATCTGTTCTGTTCTGGAGCTGCTTTGCTGCATCTGGAACAGCGAGTCTGAATCTGTGCAGGAACAATGAAATCTGATGACTATCAAGGTCTTCTAGAGAGAAATGTGCTGCCCAGTGTCAGAAAGCTTGGTCTCAGTCACAGGTCATGGGTCTGTAACAGGATAATGATCCATAACATACAGCTAAAAACACCAGGAATGGCTCAGAGGAAAACATTGGACTGTTGTGAAGTGTCCTTCTCTGAGCCCTGATCTAAATCCTACTGAACATCTGTGGAAGGAGCTGAAACATCTGGAGAAGGAACCCTTCAAAGCTGAGACACCTGGAGCATCTGCTGATGAGGAGTGGACCAAAATACCTGCTGAGAGGAGCAGAAGTCTCACTGACAGTTACAGGAATGGTTTGATGCAGTGATCGTACAACAAAACATTAAGTTAAGGGTTCCATCATTTCAGTCCAGGTTTGTTCTGTTTATCTCAGCAGCTTAGGACCAGTAAATCATTCACTGTTCTCTGTAAAAATAACCCTCTCCTTTCATACACTTAGTTTTTCCACACAGTTCACTTCCACAGCTCCTTCAGTCAACATCCTCCTCAGAAGGTCCAGGTCCTTCCTTGGTGTGAGCAGAGCCAGTCAGGTCCTACCAGGAACACAGCAGAAAGTTCTAGCATCAGGAGAGCCGATCGCATCCTCCTACCACCTGGTCCTACACCGGCTACGCTTTAGTTTTCTCTTCTTTAACTCTTTGGGTCATCTCCATACCTCTTTATTTTAATCTCCTGAACATTCCTGCTTATCAGTCAAACTTTAGACCACTTGTCCACATTCATCACAGGACCAGTCATCACTTCCTCCACCTTTCTGCTAAACTCACGTTCCTTTTGAACACAAAATCCCTTCTAAGAAACTTTAAATGCACGCTGGCTTTCCCCTTCAGTCCCTTTCCTTCTTCCTTCAACCAACCAGTAAACAGAACGAGTCAGATCTTCATGAGAACCACAGAAGTTCTCAGTATTCCTCCTTCCACCTGGTCCTGTACTGGTCTATCCTGACTCTTCAGTTTTAGTCTCCTTCTTCTCTTATTTCCTCTTAAAAACAGTAAAACCTCTCCATGTTCACAACCTTCAGCAAACTTACTTTCAAACATGGACGGAGTCGACAGTTCCACAGACCTCAGTCACAAAAACTGGCTTTTCAAAGTCCTTTTAGTGCCATTTGTTTGTCTTTTAGTGTCGTTTTTGGATCTTTTGGGAAAGTTTTGGGATCTTTAAGTGTCGTTTGTGCGTCTTTCAGCGTCATTTTTACATTTCTTAGTGTCTTTTTTGTCTTTTAGTGTCGTTCCTGCATCTCTTAGTGTCTTTTTTCCATCTTTTAATGCGGTTTTTAAATCTTTTAGAGTCATTTTCCCGTCTTCAAGTGTTTCAAGTTTTTACTTACACTGAGTTTGAGTCTGTTTGTTGCGTCTCTTTCTGTACTTTTGTGTGTCTTCAGTTGTTTTTTTATTTTTTGTTGATTTTTGTCTCTTTTCGGTCACTTTTTGCAGGTGTTTCATACATTCATGGACATTTTTCTTGTCTTTTTGGTGTCTTTGCTGTCATTTTTGTTTATTGTTTACTTTGCACCTCTTTTTCACTGAGTTGTGTCTCTTTATGGTCTTTATGTGTCTGTTTCTGATCTGCATTTGTTTGTGTTTCTGGTTCATTTTGCATCGTTTCTTGTCATGTGTGCAGGTTTTTCACTTCTGTTTGTGTCGTTTTTGTGCGTCTGCTGTTGGCCAGAAGCAGAACAGAAGAATAAAGGATGATAAAGGTGTGAAATGAATAAAATAAGTGGTTTAAATACGAACAGAGCAGTAATAATGAAACTGAGGTAATAAATAATGACTCATGCTGACTGAACTGTTTCATCAGATTTAACTGATTCTGTTTCACTTCCTCGTCACTTCCTGAGAAAAACCAGAAGCCGTTTTCACTCTTAGAGATTCAAGAAAAGATTTTAATAATAAATGAGTTTGTTCTTGGTTGTTCTGGTTCCAGCAGCTTCAGGGACTAAAACTCTGAGAAAAGAACGTTTTCACTTCCTGTTCCCTTTAAATTCAGAATAAACAAAGAGCAGAACGTTTGGTTCCTCAAAGTCACATTTTACCTTTTTCTCATAAACGACTAAATGTGTTTAGAACTGCAGGTTAACAGAGACTGAGTCGCTTTGTTCATAAAATCATTTCATACCATCACAGACTGTTGGTTTGGAGCTGCTCTGTGTTTACAGTGAAGCACCGAGCCGTTTAATGTTCATTTTGTGTTCATTTTGTGTCTCTTTCTGGTCATGTTGTGAGTCTTTGCAGGTGTTTTAGATTCGTTCATGTTCATTTTGTGTGTTTTTTCCTTGTTTTCTGTCTCTTTCTGGTCTTTTCTTGTGCCTTTGCTGTTCGTTTATGTTTATTTGTGTTCATTTTGTGTCTCTTTTTACTGGTTTTTGTCTCTTTCTTGTCATGTTGTGAGTCTTTGCAGATGTTTTATGTCTATTTCTGGTTGTTTTTTCGTCTTTTTTCTACCATATTTTTGGTCCTTTTGTGAGTCATAGACGTGTTTTTATTTCGGTTTGCATTGAATTAGCATAAATTTCTGTTTCTTTTTAGTCTCTTATTCTCTGGTTTGTGTTGCTTTCTTTTCATTTTGTGGATCTTTGCATCATTTTACATCTACTTCTGTTCACTTTCAGCCTCTTTCTGGTCTTTTCTTGAGCCTTTGCAGGTGTTTCATGTCTGTTTGTGTTTATTTTGCGTCTCTTTTTTTGGTTTATGTCTCCTCGTCATCGCTCTGAGTCTTTATGTGTTTGTTTTGTCTCCAGTTGTGGTTCTTTGCAGGTGATTTTTCTTTAATTTGTGTTAATTTTCTGCCTCTTTCTGCAGGTGTTTTGATTCATTCATGTTCATTTTGTCTGTTTTGTCCTTGTTTTCTGTCTCTTTCTGGTCTTTTCTTGTGCCTTTGCAGTTAGTTTATGTTTATTTGTGTCTATTTGTGTTTATTTGTGTTCATTTTGTGTCTCTTTCTTGTCTTGTTGTGACTCTTTGCAGGTGTTTTATGTCTGTCTCTGCTTGTTTTTCGTCTCTTTTCAGACATTTTGTCTCTCGTTACGGTTCTTTTGTGTGTCTTTGAGGTGATTTTTCTTTAATTTAAGTTTCTTTTGTGCCTTTTTCTGGTGTTTTTGTGTCCCTGTGTGCTTGTTGTGAGTAGTTTTGTGCCTTTCATTTTCCCTCAGAGCTTCTGGACGTTCAGTAATGTTCAGTAAAAAAAAGTAAAAGAGGCAGAAAGTCCCTCAGACTGCAGGAAATGTGCTAATTTTACTGCAAACTACCTTAAATCTGCACTAAAATCCTCTCTTTCTGGTGTTTTTCTGTGTCTTTTATCTTTTTTTAAGCCCAGTAAATAGAAAGTTGTCGTCCGCTGCAGCAAATAGAAGAAAAATCCAAATAATCTGAGTTCATTCTGTCAAAGTGCTGCTCTGTGGCCTTCAAGAGGCTAAGATCTATTGTTTCAGGAAGGGTTAAGGGCCTGTCACATTCACACATTCACACACTGATGAAGCTGCCATGCAAGGCGCTAACCACAGACCAGGAGCAATTAGGGGTTCGGTGTCTTACTCAGGGACACCTTGACATGAGCTCAACAGGCTGAGGATCAAGACGACCACTCTACCCACTGATCCATGCCGCCCCGCTCTATAAAGTCTTTTAACATCATATTTCTGGTATTTTCTGCAGCCAAACCTGAATCTAAACATCTTTACATCACTGAGAGCCGCTGAGATGCAGAAATCTGAAGAAGAGGAAGCAGAAAACGGTTTCTCTGTTTCTTCATCTAAATTTGAAATCCAGGAAGTTCTCATCTGTTCACAGAAAAGAAGAAAACGAGGAAGAGAAACAGATGATTTAACTGCCTGACGTCTGCTGTGTCTTTAGGAGCCGTTATTGCAGATATTTTATGTTTGTTTCTTCATTGTGTCTCTTTCTACACACTACCATTTAAACGCTTTAAAACATCAGTTTTTACCATTTTTTAATTCAAACTGAAGCAGTTCAATCCAACAAACAGCTGGAAACGATTCAAACGTAAGCGGTAACCTGTCAGGAGTTTAAAAAGGGAACCGGACAGTAAAGCAGATTTCAGAATTATACTGAAGCCTTTTCAGGAACAGAAATGTGTGAACAACTTCAGGCTGTTCTGCATCATGGAGGCTGATTACCTTTACAGCTGGAGCTTCTACACCCTACAGGTTCCTTCCTCTGTCTGCAGAAACAGAGCTGGAACCTCCAGAGGTTCCTTCAGAACTGACTCTGTGGTTTAGCAGCGTTTGTGTTGATGTTTAGACTTTTGCAGCTTTTCCTGCTGATTTTTGTACGTTTTTGTGGAGCTTATTTTGTGTCTTTTCGTGTGTTTGTGTGTTTTTGTGCAGATTTTCTGGTACCTTTGCTTGTTTTTGTGGGAAATATTCCTCATATTATTAACTGAAGCTGCTGTGGATAAAAACCAGAAGATTCTGAGGAACTTCATCTGCTAGATGTTTCTTTGGTGGTTTTTGCATTTCTTTGTCATGATTTTGTGTCTTTTCCATGTTTCTGAGTTGATTTTGTCGGCATTAAGTAGTGCTGGAACACACCATGGAGCTTTATTAGAACAGGAAGTCCTGCAGAACGGAGAGGAAAAGGAAATGAATGATAGAAGAGAGACAGACCATCAGAACACTTTAAAATGGAGCTTTTAACTCAGAGAAAGGTGTCAGTGAGTCCAGTTTTCTTCTTCATCAAAAGGCTCAGAAACTGGAGGAAGTCTGAGTGGAAGACCCAAAGAACAGCAGAACCAGCAGAACCAGTTATGAGTCAACGGCTTCATCGTGGTCGTAGGAAGAAGTCTCAGTTCAAACATGAAAATTGGCCCAAAACAACTTCAGAATAAGTCACTCTGTTTAAAACAACCTCAAATGTGGCTAGAATGACGAGACTTGTCCAAAATTATTTGAAATCTGTTTAAAATCTTTTCAAAATTGTCAGGATGCCGTTCCGGCTCCTGCCCAGTTTTTGTTCCTGTCTCCCTCTCTCTCTCCCGGCTGATCGCCCGCTGGAGGACACCTGAGTGTGGCATGAGCTTCAGCTGAGGAGTAATCAAGCCAACGTCAGTCACCTGCCTTTCCCCTTCTGCTTAAAAGCCCTCTGCTCCCCTCATTGTTTGTGGGAGCATCAACTTTGACTGACCTCCATGCTGCTCACCCTCAAACTCCTGGATCCTGAGTGCTCTGGCTTCCTCTAAGGATTACTCCCCGCTAGACTCGCCTCAGTTACATGCTCTCACTTTTGAGACTGCCCTACTGCGTGTAAGTACACTCTGTTCACCTGAGTTAATTGAAGAGGGTTAAAGGAGAGAGTAACTGTTTGAACTCAACCCTGCACCTGTTCCTAGTTATTCTGGTGGATGTGTTTTTGGACTTTTTCTTAATAAAACCCTTTGTTCTATAACACCTACTGTCTTCCTGTTGGTTACTGCTCCTGGGTTCTACAACCACCCCCATTTGTGACAAAAATGACTTAAAATTACTCAGAATTTGACCAAAATGACTTCAGAATAACTCAAAACGTGTAGAGACCGACCTACAACGTGGCTGAAATGACAACCTGTCCACAATCACTACAAATCATCCACAACAACTTAAAATGACACAAAAACCTGAACAAAATGAATAAAAATCCATTTTAAACAAACTAAAATGTGGCTAAAACAACAAACCCAAAGCCCCAGAAGATCAGTTTGTGAGTGAACAGCTTCAGTTTAACCTGAGCTGCAGCAGAAAGCCGTCCTTTACTGTCATTTTTGGATCCTTTACTGTCATTTTTGGATCCTTTACTGTCATTTTTGCATCTTTTACTGTCATTTTTGGGTCCTTTACTGTCATTTTTGGATCCTTTACTGTCATTTTTGCATCTTTTACTGTCATTTTTGGGTCCTTTACTGTCATTTTTGGGTCCTTTACTGTCATTTTTGCATCTTTTACTGTCATTTTTGGGTCTTTGTAGATGTTTTATTTGTTGTTTTTATCTGTAGCACTTAGATTTGGTTTTCAAATGTAAAGTGCATTATAAATTAAATTTATTATTGCTTGTGTTCATGTCGTGCCTCTTTATTGGTTTGAAGTAGAAGTCGTCCTTTTGTGTGGTTTTATCTCTGCCTTTAGCAAACTAGCATTTATTTGTTTCATTTTGTCTCTTTGTTGTTATTTTGTGCACATTTTCAGCTGTTTCTCTTGTATTCATGCTCTCTTTGCATTTTTTTGTGTCTTTCTAATGGTTTTACATGTAGTTGTGCTAATTTTGTGTCTCTTTTTCATTGATCTGCATCTATTTTGGGACTTTGTTCATATTTGCAGTCACAGTTGTGTTCATTTTGTGTCCTTTTTTATCAGTTTCCATGTGTTTCTGATCTTTGTGTGTTTTCATCACTTTCTGGTCATTTTACATCCATTTGTGTTACTTTTTGTGTCTCTTTCTGGTCTTGTTTTTGCATCTTTGCAGTTATTTTGTCTTTATTATTAATCTTTGGAAATAAAGTTTCTGCTGAACTCGGACTGAATCCAAATAAACCTCTCAGTCATCAGTCTCACCTGCTCTGACCTCGTCCTGAACAGCCAATCGGAGAGCAGCAGGTCCCAGGTGCAGCTACTGAGCGTGCTCAGTGGTCACATGTTCTGAGGGTGAAATAATCAATGAACCGATCGATGGCTGATAAAAGGATCAGTTTAATGTGGCTTCAGCTCCTTGTTGTTGTTGTTGTTTACAGCTCTGATTCATTGTGTTGCTGCTGGTTTCATTCATCACAGGATCACTTTGTGTCTTTGTGAGTCTGTGGTGGTTTCATTTGGCTTTCTGTTCATTTTTAGTCTCTTGTCATTTTGTGTCTCTGCAGTCATTTTCCATCTCTTTGTTTGTTTTGTGTCATTTTCCGTGTCTTTGCAGGAGTTTTACATCTGCTTTGCTGGTTTACGTCTCTAGTTTAGGACCTTTAAGCTCAGTTTTGTGTTGAATTAGCATCTGTTTGTGTTCATTTTGTCTCTTTCGCTGTTCGGAGCCTCTTTCTGGTGTTTTTGTGCATCTTTGCAGTCATTTTACGTCTGTTTCTGTTCATTTTGAATCTCTCATCAGTTTCTCTTTTCTGTCGTTTTGTCTCTACTTCTGCTGCTTTTATGAGTCTTACAGGTGATTTTAGTTCCTCTTGCATTAAATTAAACCTTTGTGTTCATTTTGTTTCTATTTTTCACTGGTTTGTGTCTTTCGGGTCATTTTATGCTTCTTTAAAACACATTTTACATCTTTATGTTCTTTTGGAGTCTTGTCATTTTCTGTGTCTTTGCAGAGTTTTACATTGAATACTGTTAATTATGCGTCTGCTTTGTTGGTTTGTCTCTTTTCAGTCAGTTTTGGTTCTTTTGTGAGTCTTAGATGTGTTTTTTGTCTCGATTAGCATCAGTTTCTGTTTACTTTGAGTCTGTTTTTCACTGCTTTGTTGTTGCTTTCTTTTCATTTTGAGCCTTTTCTGGTCTTTTCTGTGTCTTTGCAGTTGTTTTACGTCTCTTTGTGTTTTTCTGTGTCTTTGTGTTTCTCTTTTCTCCACTTTTATGATTCTTAGAGGTGATTTTATTTCTTCTTGCTTTAAATAATCATCTCTTTGTTCATTTTTGTCTCTTTTCCACTGGTTTGTGGCTCTCGTTTGTCTTTTTGTGTGCTTCCAGTTGTTTTACATTCAATTTTATTTATATAGCGTCAAATCGTCTCAAGACGCTTTACAGAACCCAAATGCCTGACCCCCAGAGCAAGCCCAAAGGCGACAGTGGCAAGAAAACACCCTTTTAACAGGGAAGAAACCTGGAGCAGAACCCGGCTCTATATAGGGGGGACCCATCTGCCTGCTGGCCGGGGGGGTTGAGAGGGACAGAGGAGGGCAAGGGGGAGGGATGGGAGAAGAGGGAGGGGTGGGAAAGCAAGGAAAACACAACACACATTTGGATACATGTATGACAGGATATGTGACACAGACAAAGTATAAGCTAACATTGAAAACTGACTCATAGTTTACTCTGATGATGTACGGCTCTGACATTAAACATACTCCATATATAGCTAGCAGTAAAATTCAAACAGTATGTAAGTTAGCATAACAGTATAGTGAAGGCGATGCAGAGTTGACTGGTGGAAAAGGGGAGTTGGAAGCAGAGGGCTGGAGGAAGGTCAGCAGCAGCATCCCACAGTGGACATGATGGAGACTGGACCAGCTGGTGGAACATCGACCGCAGATCTGAAGCATCCAGCTCTGGGACCAGGGACACTCGGAGAAATAGCACAGGGGGAAACAGAGTGAATGTACTGCAATAACGGTATACATATTAAATGTAAAGGTAGATAGAGAAGGGCTCAGTGCGTCAAGAAAAGTCCCCCAGCAGCCTATAGGCCTATAGCAGCATGACTAGAGGCAGAACGAAGGGACGTCCAAGAGGGAGTCAGCTGTACAATGAAGACACAAGCCGAACCCCTGTGGGTCACCCAGTCAGCCCCAACTATAAGATTTGTCAAAAAGGAACGTTTTAAGCCTGGTCTTAAAAATAGAGAGGGTGTCTGCCTCCCGAACCCAAACTGGGAGCAGGTTCCACAGGAGAGGCGCTGATAACTGAAGGCTCTGCCTCCCATTCTACTTTTAGAAATTCTAGGAACAACAAGTAAGCCTGCAGCTTGAGAGCGAAGAGTTCTACTAGGATAATAAGGTACTATCAGATCTTTAAGATATGATGGAGATTGGTTATTAAGAGCTTTATATGTCAGAAGAAGGATTTTAAATTCTATTCTGGATTTAACAGGAAGCCAGTGAAGAGAAGCAAGTATAGGGGAAATATGATCTCTTTTGCTAACTCCTGTCAGTACTCTCGCAGCAGCGTTTTGGATCAACTGTAGATGTTTGAGAGAACTATTTGGACAACCCGATAATAAGGAATTACAATAGTCAAGCCTGGAAGTAACAAAAGCATGAACTAATTTTTCTGCATCACTCTGAGACAGAATGTTCCTGATTTTTACAATATTACGCAGGTGAAAAAAGGAAGTCCTACAGACTTGCTTTATGTGTGAGTTAAAGGACATGTCCTGGTCAAAAATAACTCCAAGATTCCTCACAGTAGTACTGGAGGCCAACGTGATGCCATCCAGAGTAACTATTTGCTTTGAAAGCGAGTTTCTAAGATGTTTGGGGCCAAATACAATGACTTCAGTTTTGTCTGAATTTAGCAGTAGGAAGTTAAAAGTCATCCAGGTTTTAATGTCCTTAAGACAATCTTGCAGTCTAGCTAACTGATCAGTTTCATCTGGCTTCATAGATAAATACAATTGTGTGTCATCTGCATAACAATGGAAGTTAATACAGTGCTTCCTAATAATATTGCCTAAGGGAAGCATGTATAATGTGAAAAGTATCGGTTCTAAGACAGAACCCTGAGGAACTCCATGATTAACTTTAGTATGCTCAGAAGAGTTATTGTTGACATGCACAAACTGGAACCTATCTGATAAGTAGGATTTAAACCAGTCCAGTGCTGTCCCTTTAATGCCAATTGAATGTTCTAGACGCTGTAATAAAATTTTGTGGTCGATTGTGTCAAACGCTGCACTAAGATCTAACAAAACAATTATAGAGACTAGTCCATTATCTGATGCTATGAGAAGGTCATAGTTTGTTTTACATTCATTTTTCTCCCTCAGGCCTTTTTGTGTCTGCAGAAGTTTTATGTTGATTAATTTCAGCTTTGTCTCTGGTTTTGGTCCTTTTGAGTCATAGATGTGTTTTTTGTTTCTGTTTTTACTGAATTAGCATCATTTTTTTCTTCTTTTTTTTTTTTTCCATTTTCATGTATTTGTTCATTTTGCAGCTCATTCGGGTCACTTTGCGTTTCTCTGCAACCATTTTCCATTTTTTGTCTTTAATGTCTCTTTTATGAATTAGTTTACATATTTTTGCAGTCCTTCTGACTCCTTTAGTCACTTTGTGTCACTTTGTGGACTTTTTGTGTGTCTTTGTAAGTTTTTTCACGTTTGTGTTCACTTTTTGTTTCTTTCTGCTGTTTTTGATCCTCTTCATCGCTCTTTTGAATCTCTTTGTGGCCGTTTTGTGTCTCTTTGTGGTTGTTTTGTATCTCTTTGTGGTTGTTGTGAGTCATTTTGTGTTTCTGTGGCTGTTTAATAATATCTGTCAATCATTGCTGTAGTTCAGCAAATGAAGTAAAATCAGAAGAAAGTACTTCAGATTGCAGTAAACGTACTCGTTTTACTGAAAACTACCTCAGAGTTCTTCAGTTTGACCCTGAAGTTACAGTTTAAATCGTGTTCACATTAATCCAGAAACCACAGACCTGGTTCCTCTTTCTGCCGCTTCATTAAAACACTGAAACCAACTTCTGTGAACTTCAACCTGCTCAATAAACTTCTGCTGCTTCTCAGCGGTTTTACTCAGAAAACAAACTCCAGCATCATAAAACTGCTGCAGATCAATAATCAATCACTGCGTCTGTTTAGAGGAACGTCCAATAATGAGACAGAATTTAACGATCTGAGTCGATCTACGGCAACAAAAAGAGGTCAAAAGTGTCCGTTTGAGGAGACTGTAAAGTTTGTTACAGAGAAGTTCATTAAAGATGCAAAATGTCTGCAAAGAGACAAAAAACGGTAATAAAATGATCACAAAGATGCACAAAATGATGACAAAAAGCAAAAAAAATGACCACAAATAGACACAAAGTGAAAACAGAGACGCAGAATGTCTGCAAAGAAACGAAAAAATGATCAAAGATGAGACGATGAAGAGACTAAAACCCAACAAAATACACAAAACAACCACAAAGGAACACAAAATGACCACAAACAGACCAGCAACAATGACAAAGATGCTTAAAATGATCACAAACTGACGACAGTGAAGCAAAATACAGACCAACAACATCATAAAAATACAAAAAAAACTGTAAAAGCACAGAAACAACCACAAACAGACACAAAGCGAACAAAAAAATGCACAAAATCACGTCAAAAAAGACAAAACACTACCACAAATAGACACAAAGTGAACACAGTCGCACAATGGCTGCACAGACAAAAAATGACAATAAAAAGATGCAAAACGACCACAAAAATACACCACATGACAACAAAAAGACAAAAAACAACCATAAATAGATACAAAATGAAAACAGAGATGCAGAATGTCTGCAAAAATACTCAATGACAGAAGATGAGAAAAACCCAACAATTACACAAAGAGACACAAAAAGGGTGAAACAGACCAAAAACAATGACAGAGACACAAACAATATAAAGAGATAAAAAAACGACGAAACAGGAAAACATCCACAAACAGATCCAGATATTAAACCTCAGACTGATAACAGAGCCAACGTTCTCCTGACGTTCTCCTGACGTTCTCCTGACGTTCTTTGTCTCCATCTGCTGGACTGAAGTATGAAAATCTGAACATGAAGCAGCTTCCAGACTTCTGCTCTGTGAGTTAATGTAACGTTCAGGAAACTTAAATGTGATTAAAACAGTCACGTTAATGTTCGAGTTGTCAGTAATCAGCTTTAATTTGACACTAAAACAGACTCTGATAGTTTTTAATGACATCAGTTTCATGAATTTGTTGAAAATGGTCTCATTTGTTGTTGTGATGTTGCTGCTGATTCATTAAAACCAGATGATCCGTGTTGAAGACACGTTTAGTTCTAGTATCAGAAGTACAAGAAGGAAAATGGAAGTTTAGTTCTGCTACGTCAAAGATTTCAGGAATAAAAGAACTAAATGAGTCTTTATGCCTCCAGCTTTATTTTACACGAATGAAATAATCACAGATAATAAAAATATAAACAGCAGAGAAAACCAGAGAATATCCATCCATCCATTCTCTTTGAGCATTTGAGCAACTGAGCATGATGCAGTGATGGCTAGAAGCTGGGACTTTGCATGGCTATAGTCAGAGGATAGATGAGTTTCTGTGCAAATTAGCAGATCTCTACCACCTGTGCTACATTGACTTCAGGGTCCGTGAAAATTAGGCACTTTCATGGGGGGGGGGGGGGGGGCAATGTTCAGCAGTCCATATCTCTCTAAATAATGTGCCTAGAGGGCTCCCCCTGTATAAGTTTTAATAAGCCAGTCTGGTCTAGAGCAATACTAAATGGTGCTAAGACATTAATCTGTGAGATTTCTAGTATTTTAACACCCTTAACTCTACTCGTGAGTGGTTTTTACAAATAATTTATACATTTTGGGCAAGCCCCCCTGCTCTGTAGAGACTTCTCCTGAGTGTGTGTGTTGTTTCTAGGACATCACCAACATGTAGAGAGCTTGGAGAAAAAAATTCAAGTCTCTGTGATACCCAGAAGCAGAGATATAAGCATTTTAAAACCTACAAATTCCAGGCGAGGATTGGGGGGAGGGCATTTTGGCCTGAATTATTACAATTTGGAAAATGCCATAACTCAAAAACTACTGGGAGTATAAGCCTGTAATTTTGCACATAAAGCTTTTTGATCATGATCTTCCACCACCAGCACCCACAGTAAAACTGAAGATGGTGCTGCAACCACCTTCCTGAATATTTGGTGTTTTGGGATAGAATAAGCCAGAGGAAGTCCAACTTCTTTTGTAGAGTTTAATCTTAAGAGTTTGTAAAGCTGTTGAGTTTTTAGAGTCACATGGATTGTTTTGACATTTAATAACCGAGTCCTGAAGTAAAATCACAGTTGTAGATCTCTGTCATTTAGTCTGGACTAAACAAATAACAGCAGCATAAATCTCAAACGTCTTGATGAGGAGTCTGGATTGAGGTTTCTCACGTGATAATGATCAAAACATGAAATTTAGGTTGGTTTAAAGGAATATTCCACCTCAAACCTCCACTAGGGCAGTCTGTGTGGCAGCGACAGCAGAAAGAGGTCCTCTCTGGGTGGAAGAACGGCGTCTGAGTAGCAGCTCCCTTTCTGCTCTGACCTTACTCACTAAACTCAAGGTCCATGGAGGACTCCAGTAGTGATCGTTTCCTGCTGCAACCTTCTCCTTTTCAGCTTTCTTCCTCGTCCGATCGCTCCCGACCCGGTTTTTGTTGACGTTTTTGACTCTTTTTTCGAGCTTGGACCGATCAGAGAACATGAAGTACATCATCGGCATCGACGGTGTAACCGATGGAGGGAAAACCAGCCTCACCAACCGCCTGATCAAGAACCTGTCCAACGGCTGCTGGTCCATCAGGATGACTTCTTCAAGCACCAAGATCAGATTGAAGTTGATCAGATTGAAGTCAAAATGTTTTAAATTTTGATTCCTAAAAAGGACTGATTATTAAATTAATAAAACAGTGAACAGCTGTTGCAGCTCTGCAGTGTTTTCTATACGTGTCTTTTTAAACGAGGACAGTTTAAGAACAACAGAACCAAAGCAGTGGGTTTAGTTTGCTCTTTTTATTGGTTAGGTCATCCAGCTACCTTACCTTCAAATAATTAAATTAAACTTCTTTAAATATCGTCTCCAAAGAAGAAAAGCACAACTAAAAGCAAAAGTCATTCACGCATTTAAAAGGTGGAAACAAAAACAAAGTAAATCAGGCTCATCCTAAAACACTCGAATCACGACATCAAACTAACTGAATCTATGACTGGAAAGAACCGGTGCAACACGGGCCAAAAAACTGCTGCCTTCATGTCCCTCCGTCCCTCCGTCCGTCCTCCGGGTGTCTCTGAATCTCTGGGCTTCCCTCGCCGTCCGCAGGCTGAGTGAGGGCTGTGATTGGATGTGGGTGGGCGTCGCCGTCGGCTGCTCGGTGATCCTAAAAACCAAAGGTGTTCTCTCCGCTGTAGGCCACGTATAAAAAGCCGTCCTCGTCCTTCTCCTTCTCGTACAGCTGCCCCATCGTGATGCTAAACACACAACCAGAGCATAGATGTGGATTAATACGCCGCTGAAAATAGTCCTCCATAGTCTGTTAGACAAACGACCAAAACGTTCAGCAGGACGATGAACTGAGACAGATTCAAACATCTAATGAACATGAATCATCCACAAACATTCATCTTTACCGTCTTCACTCAATATTTAAACGATCATTTAATCAGAAACTGACTTCATGACGTCTGTCGCTGAAATTCTTCCTATTTAAAGGCAGGATTAAAGGAACTGAACTATTTATGAATGATTGTATTCTCATAAATGATCAGATTGTCTCCTTTATGCGGCTATGCCACCTTCTTCAGGCTAATCCAGTGGCTAACGTCTCCTTATATTGTTTAGGTTAATAAAGTGGCTAATGTGATGTTGCTAAGTGTAACGTTACACCTGACACCATCTTGTTGAGGCTAACGTATCGACTGCTGTCGTTATTTAGGCTAACGCAGTGGCTAATGTTGTTTAGCCTCGTAGCACTGTCTTGTTTGGGTTAATGTTATCTAGTTTAGGCTAATACTGCTGCATTAAGCTAGTATCTCGTTTAGGCTAACAACATCTCAGTTAGACTAATGCAGTGTCTAACATTTTGTTATTTAGGCTAACAGTATCTTATTTAGGCTAACAGCATCTTGTTTAGGCTAATGTAGCGGCTAATGTTATGTTCTTTAGGCTAAGAGTATCTTATTTAGGCTACCAGTACCTTGTTTAAGCTAACACAACAGCTAATGTCATCTTCTGTAGGCTAACAGTATCCCATTAAGGCTAATACAGTGACTAATGTTATCTTCTTTAGGCTAACAACTTCTGATATATGCTAAGGCATAGGCTATTATCTTCTTTAGGCTAAAACCATCACATTTAAGCTAATGCAGTAGCTAATGTTATCTTCTTTAGGCTAACAGTAACCTGTTTAGGGTAATGCAGCGACGAATGTTCTCTAGTTCAGGCGAATGCTGCTGCATTAAGCTAGTATCTTCTACAGGCTAACAGTATCTCGTTAAGGCTAATGCAGTGGCTAATGTTATCTCTTTTGGGCTAATGCAGTGGCTAATGTTATCTCTTTTGGGCTAATGCAGTGGCTAATGTTATCTGTTTTAGGCTAATGCAGTGGCTAATGTTATCTCTTTTGGGCTAATGCAGTGGCTAATGTTATCTGTTTTAGGCTAATGCAGTGGCTAATGTTATCTCTTTTGGGCTAATGCAGTGGCTAATGTTATCTGTTTTAGGCTAATGCAGTGGCTAATGTTATCTCTTTTGGGCTAATGCAGTGGCTAATGTTATCTGTTTTAGGCTAATGCAGTGGCTAATGTTATCTCTTTTGGGCTAATGCAGTGGCTAATGTTATCTGTTTTAGGCTAATGCAGTGGCTAATGTTATCTCTTTTGGGCTAATGCAGTGGCTAATGTTATCTGTTTTGGGCTAATGCAGTGGCTAATGTTACCTTTTTTAGGCTAATGCAGTGGATAATGTTACCTTTTTTAGAATAATGCAGTGGATAATGTTACCTTTTTTAGGCTAATGCAGTGGCTAATGTTATCTTTTAATGCAGTGGCTAATGTTATCTGTTTTAGGCTAATGCAGTGGCTAATGTTATCTTCAGATTGGGTAGCTTGTGCTGATAGCCTGCTTGAGTTAAAACCACTCCGGCACTGACTTAAAGCTGCACCAAACTGATGCTAATTCCTAAAACTGTGTCAAATATTTAGAGGTTTCTTTTAACAGAATTGCCGTTTTCTCTCCAGAATGAGCTTCCATCAGAGGGTTTAAACCCAGAATTAGCTGCTATCTGCTGACCTGGACTGAGGCACCGTCTTGTCCACGAACAGAAAGATGGCTTTCTCTGAGGGGAGCTGGATGCGTTTCCTGATGATCCACATGAACTGGGCCACCGTGATGTCAGAGGGAACCAAGTACTTCCTCTTATCGATGTCCACGATCTGTGATCCAGAAACCTTCTCCACGATCACCTGACAGAACACAGAACCGTTAGTAAACCCAGAATCACTAGAAAAGATCTGGAATATCACCTGACGACACAAACAAACCTCTGTCATAATAATAAGACTCTCTGTTACTCACCGGGACCCTGTCAGGGTATTTGTTGCGGATTTTGGCCGATTCTATGCATCGATGTTCTGCAAAACAAACAGACGTTCTGGTTAATCATGTGCTGTGTGGACGTCTACGGGTAGTTTAGATGTGAAAGGAGCTGCTCATGAACACAAACTGAGTCTGCATCATAACGTGACTCTCTGAACTACTAACCACTATAAAGATGTGGAATCACAGGTTCATCAGAGCTACAGCTGCTCTGTAATTAACAGTATCTTAATATAATAATACATTTTATTTAGAAAGCGCTTTACAAGTAACTCAAAGATGCTGTACATAAAATACAATAAAATAAAGCAAGAGTTAAAAGCAAAGACAGTTTAAAAGTCAAACAGTCATTTAAAATGGACAAAATTTTAATATTAAAATAAAATACAGTGTTACTCAATAAAAACATCTCTAAAAAGGCGAGTCTTTAAAAGGGATTTGGATGTGGAGAGGCTGGTGCAGCGATGGAGAAGGCTCTGTCCTCCCAATCTTCATATCACAGTTCCATTCTTCAAAAACAAACAATCACCAAAATAACCTCATTTATCAGCAGTAAAAACAAAAACCATCCGATTCTTTTCAGTCTTTCTGACGGTCCTTGAACTACTCGCATGCAACTTGAAGGTTTAGTTTGAAAAATGAACCAAATGTGAGCTTAACGTTAATAAACTGAGTCATGATGAACTCCTCCAGCTGAAGCCTCTAGTTGTTGCTCTGATGCGTTAATATCAGTTAAATAAAGAGTAGGACTGAGTTCAGTTTGACTTTGAGCTGCTGGTGACAGACTGAGATCAATATCTGATCAGATTCGCAATCTGCTG
Source organism: Acanthochromis polyacanthus (assembly GCF_021347895.1). NCBI lineage: Eukaryota > Metazoa > Chordata > Actinopteri > Pomacentridae > Acanthochromis > Acanthochromis polyacanthus. The sequence continues at coordinate 47,148,259 of NC_067114.1, forward strand.
CCGTCCATCAATCAGAAAACCATCGACCCACAACATTTACTCCTGAATCAAACGTGGTGGAACCGCAAATCTGACAATTATCTGACTTAAAGTGGGAGACTGTTAATGTTTGGTACATTAAAGAGACAAAAAACGACTGCAATGACACAAAAAACACAAAGAAAAAAAAAGTACAACAACCATAAAATACACCTAATGACCACAGAAAGACACAAAGTGAAAACAGAAGCAAAATGTCTGCGAAGAGACGATGGTGTAAACAAAATACACAAATGTACACAAAATGACCACAAGGAGATTGATAACAATGACAAAAAGGCTTAAAATGACCATAAAAAACACACAAAACAGTAAAAACACAAAATAAAGCACAGACACAAAATGGCCACAAATGGATTCAAAGGATAGAAGATGAGACGATAAAGAGTCGTAAAAGAACAAGAAAATATACTAAATAACCACAAATTTAAACAAAATGGCCATAAAAACACAAAAATCCAGCACGGAGAGACACAAAACAATCACAAAATAACCATGAAAAGACACAAAACAACAGTAAAAACAACAAAAAACACTACAACACAACACTACAAAGACACACAAAATGACCAGAATGTTTGTTCTAACAGTAAAATCAGCAGCAGTTGGTTCTAAAGACGATCATTAATTGGATCAATTAAAAGCAGAACTGAACACGGAAAATGACCAAATGTGAAAATACTGAGGATGGATCCGAGTTCCTCCTGATTCAAACAGATTCTCAGGACTAATCTGCAGCTCATGAAGCCAGAAGATGTGAGACTCTGCTGGAAAAGTCTAGAGCTGGTTCAGAATCAGAACCACTTCAGCTGATAAAGTCCTCAGTAGAACCTGTCTGGTCTTGGTCTGGTTCCTCTGAGGAGCTCCAGTAGAACCTGTCTGGTCTTGGTCTGGTTCCTCTGAGGAGTTCCAGTAGAACCTGTCTGGTCTTGGTCTGGTTCCTCTGAGGAGCTCCAGTAGAACCTGTCTGGTCTTGGTCTGGTTCCTCTGAGGAGCTCCAGTAGAACCTGTCTGGTCTTGGTCTGGTTCCTCTGAGGAGTTCCAGTAGAACCTGTCTGGTCTTGGTCTGGTTCCTCTGAGGAGTTCCAGTAGAACCTGTCTGGTCTTGGTCTGGTTCCTCTGAGGAGCTCCAGTAGAACCTGTCTGGTCTTGGTCTGGTTCCTCTGAGGAGTTCCAGTAGAACCCGTCTGGTCTTGGTCTGGTTCCTCTGAGGAGTTCCAGTAGAACCTGTCTGGTCTTGGTCTGGTTCCTCTGAGGAGCTCCAGTAGAACCCGTCTGGTCTTGGTCTGGTTCCTCTGAGGAGTTCCAGTAGAACCCGTCTGGTCTTGGTCTGGTTCCTCTGAGGAGCTCCAGTAGAACCCGTCTGGTCTTGGTCTGGTTCCTCTGAGGAGCTCCAGTAGAACCCGTCTGGTCTTGGTCTGGTTCCTCTGAGGAGCTCCAGTAGAACCGTTCTGGTCTTGGTCTGGTTCCTCTGAGGAGCTCCAGCAGCTGAAGGACCTGAATCCCATGGATCCAGGAGAACAAACCTCTCTCTGCTCCATCAGTGATCCATGTTGTCATCAGTTAATCCATCATCTGTCAGCTACTAAACCAGAGCTGAGGGAACTGACATGAAGTTGGTTTCTCTGCCTCCTCTTCTGGAGAGATCATAGAAGATTCCCTCCATAAATGAATATGAAATGTTTTTTTATTTTTAGAAGTAGCCTTCATTGAGCTGTAGAGAAGTGCTGCAGCTAAAACAGGATAACATCTAAGTATCAGAGGAGGACCAACCATCAGATCTGATCTTCACCACTCTATAATTTTAAACTCATTTCTGGTGATCACAGGAGCTTCAGTAGGAACCACCTGGACTTCTTCAGGTTCTTCAGCTCCCCCTGACTGATGGGGCGTTACATCAGGTAGAACATGAATAGGGCTGGGTATCAATCTAAAAGTTTCGATACCAATACCGATACCTTCACTGCGATACCGGTTCCTAAACGATACTTTTTTCGATACCAGTTTTACAATATATACTCTAACAGAATGAACATTGCATTACACATTACTTTTCACATCTTGAGTTTAATTTTCCAGTGCAAAAGAACATTTGCAAGCAATGTACAGTTCAGTACATGCTGAGGACTTTCTCACTTAACAGTTTTTCAGACACGGCGCCGTCCTCTGTACTTTCAGAGTCTGGTGGTAAAACCTCTCGCTCTGTAACGTCCACAGGCTGCCATGAATGCTGAGAGGAGGGGGGTGGCTGCGGCCCGCTCGTCTTGTAGTCGAACACGGAGCAACTTTCCGCTCTTAAATCGATTCTGTGCACAGTCAAATGCTTCATTAAATTTGTTGTGTTGCCTGACTTAGCAACGATGGTTCTTTGGCATATACTGCACCGCGCACTATTGGCGTCCACTTTACAAAAGTAGAGCCACGTTTTAGACCTCAGAGGCATCTTTTCCCACTTCGACGACACGCTACACAACTGCAGTAAAGTCAGTGTACCTAACGTGAAACCTGTCTGTGAACGGGCAGCATGTTTTTTTCCGGCTTGCTGCAATCACGTGTAATGTTACAGCCAATCACAGGCTTGCTTTATCATAATCACGTGATAAGTACCGGAACATGGAACCGAAAGACGAGGCTTATTTTGATACTCATTAGTACCGAAACATTTCGGTCGGTGCCATTAAAGAACCAAAGTTCGGTACTCAGCCCTAAACATGAACCAGCAGGACTCGCCTGTCTCCAGCTGTGAACGCTGTGAAACCAGGACAACAATGAGGGCAACCATGGAGGTGGAGCTGCTGGTTTACACGACAAAGGATGGAATCTGGACAATCAGGACGCTAATGATGGAGGAACTGTCTGAGGAGAAACCTGATCACTGTTTGGTCAGTCAAGTCACAACCCTGCTCTGTTTAGAGAGTTTTCAAGTTTGGATGATTTTTAAAGCATCTCAGACAAATTTAATGTCATTCTGCAGATTTTCAGTCATTCTGGATCATTTTTCATTTCAATTCAACTTTATTTATATGGCGCCAAATACAGGTCAAACTGTTTCAAGACGCTTTACAGAACCCATACGTCTGAGTCATTTGAGAAGTTTTCTACCATTTTGGATCATTTTTAACTATTTTATGTCATTCTGAACAAATTTTCATCCTTCTAGATAATTTCAGGAACATTTTGTGGAATTCTGGATGATTTAAGTCAGTTTGGATGATTCTGAAATCATTTTGGTTGATTTTTGAGTAATTTTGTGAAGATTTTTGTAATTTCTGACAACTTTTGTGTACTACTGGGGAGATTTTCTGCCATTTTGGATCATTTTCAACTCAGTGTAGATCAATTTTCCATCATTTTGGATGATTTTAAAGCATCTTGGATAAATGTATTGCCATTCTGCTTATTTTCAGTCATTCTGGATCACTTTTAATCATTTGACAGAAATTCTGACTGATTTTGGATTATTTTACAGTCATTTTAGACTATTTTCATGTCATGCTGAACAAATTTCCATCATTTCAGGTCATTTTTTGAACATTTTCTGTAATTCTGGATCATTTAAGTCATTTTAGACCAATTTTGAGTCCTTTTGGATGATTTTTAGACTGATTTTGGATCATTTTTAGTCATTCTAGACTATTTTCATATAAAAAAATTCATTCTGAACAAATTTTCATTGTTTTAGATCATTTCTGGAACATGGTCTGTAATTCTGGATCATTTGTGAGCCATCTTGGACAATAAGGGTTGGAATCAGAGTGGTCTGACCCACTTCCTGTAGCTCTGGACAAAAACAGGTTCAAAGTTTAGTGTTTTCCAGAATGTTCTAACATTTCACTGTAACGCTGTATCTGGGTTGTAGGTTAGACCACTCCGACACTAAAATCTAGACCAGAAAATACCACAGGAATGATATAAAACTCAGTTTAGATGTTTTCTAAGTTAGACCACTCTGCTTCTATCCTCCTCAAACGTTGAAAGTTCTCCTCTACTGAATCCCTGTAAAACATACGACAACAACAGAGGTCTGTTGGATTTTTCGACATTTAGTCAGCGGTTCTTGTGCGGATCAGGTCCAGACCCTTAGTTTTGGTCAGACTCTGGTAATCTGTTCAGGCCTGCAGGAAAACAGCATGTTGAGCAACAGTCTGGTGATGCACAAAGCAGCAGCCTGCGGATGATTCAGGCCTTCAGAGGAAGTGGAGCAGATAAACAGACTCATGGAGGATCCATCAGAGTCCAGATCCTCCATCAGAGTCCAGATCCTCCATCAGAGTCCAGATCCTCCATCAGACCGAGCAGGCCTCCGTCCTCCAGCATCCAGACATCCACATTTACAGCCATTTTCATCCAGCCTCCTCCCTAAACAAAGCCCGGAGGACGGGACAGGCCCGGCTCGGTAACCCACCCGATTCTGGGTGACACTTAAACCCTTTAAACCCCACATTAATCCCAAACGGACCCAAATTAAAGAGACTTTAAACCGGAACCAGCGCCGACATTTTAACTCGAGAAAACAACGGTTGCTTCTTACCCAACGAGTGATCCTCTTTGAACATCCATTTCATGTTTCCGGGTCTTTCCGCTCGACGCAGCAGATGCTAAACGCGGCCCTCGGCTGGTTGAAGGCGTGAAACTGTTTCTGTCCCGCTCGTTTCGTCCGTTAAATCGGGCAGAAACCGTCGAAGCAAACAACAAACAACAAACCTCCTCCTTCTTCACCGTCCGCCGCAGCTCCGCCCACAGCCTGACGTCACTGAGGGCCGCTCCATTCCGCCGCGCACAGGAGGGGGGGCGAGAGGAGAAACTGCAATGGGTTTAAGTTTTGCACCTTAATTATTTAAATTTAATTAATTATTAAACACTTGCACTATCATTCCAACATCATGATTGAATTTTAACAACTCATATACTGTTTGCTTTTTAATTTAACATGACAACCCTTTGACTGCGTTCCCCGTTAGTCGTTTTTGGTGACACTCGCTGGAACATAAACACAAGCAGGTCGTGTATGAACAGCTGATAGACAGGCTCTTTAAATGGCTGCAAACATGGATTATTTCTAAATCTTTTTACTGATTAACCAAAATGTTCCACCACAGTGTAACATGAACAGGTTATACTGTGCAAAACAGGATACTTTACATTTATTGATTTAACCAAAAGATTAAAATCTGCCCTTAGAAAAGACCCAGCCAAAAGGGCATGCCCTGATAGTCATAAAACATTATCAAATGAAGCACAGCAAGAACAAACGTGAGGCAGATAAAAACAGTCAGCATAAATAGGGTGTGAGCTCCAGTAAAGTCAAAAGTCAATGTCCTGACAGAAAACAGTGAAATTGCCCCAGTTCTGGTGGTTTGGGGCTGGTTTTTCCACAAGATGCTTAACACATTCAAGTACCTGGGTGTTCACCTCAACAATAAACTGGACTGGTCCCACAACACTGATGCTCTGTACAAGAAGGGCCAGAGTCGCCTCCACCTTCTGAGGAGGCTGAGGTCCTTCGGAGTGTGCAGACCTCTACTAAGGACTTTCTATGACACCGTGGTAGCCTCTGCTTTCCTCTACGCTGTCGTCTGCTGGGCCCCGGGCAGCACAGAGCGGGACATGAAGAGACTGAACAAGCTGACCAAGAGGGCCAGCTCTGTCCTGGGCTGCCCACTGGACTCTGTGATGGATGTGGGTGAGAGGAGGATGTTGACCAAGCTCTCATCCATCATGGACAACAGCTCCCACCCACTGCACCGGACTGTAGTGGAGCTGAGCAGCTCCTTTAGCACGAGACTCAGACACCCTCAGTGCAAGAAGGAGCGCTACCACAGGTCCTTCATCCCCACTGCCATCAGACTGTAGAACACTACTGTGTAGTTGTTATTATGTGCAATATTTATTATCTTGTTCTTGCACTTTCGTGACTTTTGCACTCCTCTGTTTTTTGTTTCTAAGAGCCCTGTAATGTTAAATTTCTCCTTTGTGAGATCAATAAAGTCTATCTTATCTTATCTTATATTCTAAAAGAGATCTGATCATCCACTATGATACCCAAGGACTCACCATTTGTGGGATTTTGAGACAAAATGCTTCTGGATACAGAAATGTTTAAGGCTACAAACAGTGTCTTTGCAGATGTTTTGGGCCTTTTGTGGACATTTTTGTTGTTGACTTGTGTCTTCAGATTTGATTTTTACAAGACTAAAGAAATAATTCAGACATAAATGGCAGACTTTAATCTTGAGACAGAAATACAACATGTTTTTCGCATTCTGAGTTTAGATTACTGGGGGAAAAGTGATGAGATCTAAATACTTTTAAGGTGTTTGTATTTTAGTTTTCAGTCTTTATTTAGCAACAAGTGAAAAATCAGTTGTTGAATCAGAGAAGAATCAGTTCCAGTCTTTGTTTTGGATCAGGTTTTATTTCAGTTTCAGTGAACATGAAGTGCCTGCAATCACACATTTCTTCATTAAAGTGATGCCGTCGTATAAAAGAATGGGAGGTGAAGAGAAGTTTCTACTTCCTGCTTCCTGCTTTGGTCTGGTTGTCCGGCGGCAGCGGTTTCCCCAGATGATGACCCGTCGTGATGCCGAACTTGTGCTTCTCTTGTTCCTTCTTCACTTCGGGCTTCAGACGGAAGCCGTCCTGTGAGTTGAGGTCGAAGAGCTCGACGGAAGGGAAGCTCAAAGGCTTCTCCAACATCAGCCCTTTGAGCCGAGCTCGCCAACCCTCCAGCATGGAGGTTCTGACGGCGGGCGGATTGTGAGCCGGACTGTAGAAGATCTGAGGAGCCAGAACCTGGAATCCACAGAAGCGCAGAATTCCATTCTGACAAGAGAAACACAGCAGAGAGGAAGGTTAACGTCATCTTCAGATAGCTTTCAGGAATGTTGAGTGAACGAGGAGGTTTCTGAGTTTGATTCACCTGAAGAGGCCACAGAACGACGTTGATGTCTCCGTGGAAGCCGTCCGGCTGAAACATGATCTGTGAGGCTCCAGTGCTGAAGGACAACATCGCTTTCTTCTCCTTTAACCAAACACAAAACACTGCAAGTATGAGAGGAAGCACAGCTCAAACCCAGGCTAAAGGCCATCCAAAATCAGCCTAAAATCCACGCAGAAACAATGTGAAATGGGGCCGAAACCAAAAAGAATCACAAGAACTAAACTGAGGTCAAATGATGAAGAAAATAGCACACCTTTTGATACTAGTTTCACATGTCACCCTGTTCATTCCATTTCCAACGGTTATTCCCAATTCTGTTATCTTTAATTGTAATTGTCTGTCAGACCCTCCCCCCTTAACTTTTGATGTCACACCATTTGCATCTGTATGCCAGATCCTTTGACTGAATTGCTCTTTGTGCTTTTTGTCTTACCCTGTGTTACTGATAACCAACTATATGCAAATTAACCACTATTCACGCTTGTGTTTACATACGGCCTGCTCCCCATCCTCTCATCCACCCTCTGACATCCCTATAAAATGGGTCCTCTCAAAATGCTCTGGGTCAGTTTACCTTCACAGACTCATGCTCTGGGTCGGTAAGCCAATCGTATGCCGGAAAACCAATAAACAGCCCACTACAGCAAACTTCAAAAGACTAAGAGTGAAATTTCTTAAACACCAACAACTTGTCTGAAATCATTTTGAAATAAGGCTGAATTCCATGTGAAACCAAGTCCCAAAAGCAGGAGATAGACAAATACTTTATTAATCCTGAGGGAAATTCAAGAATATGTATAAAACCAGTCCAAAATACATCTAAAACTAAGTCTGATATTATCCAGTAAACAAAGTCCTAAAATAGTTTCAATACCAGTTCAAACCCAGTGTAAAGTAAGACTAAAACTGATGCAAAACTATTTCCTAAAACCAGCCAAAACCTCCTGAAAACTAGTGTAAAACCAAATGAAACACCTGGTCCCTAGTAAGGCCAAAAACAATCCAAAAAACGTTTTAAAATGTTTAAAACAAGGCAGAAAATCATGTCAGATATCATCACAAAACTCAACTCAGCTAAAATCAGTACAACAGTCTGAAACAAGGCTAAAACCCAAACTAAACCAAGTCTGATACTGTCCCAATGTAACGCTAAAATAGATTAAAAAACAGTGCCTGATATCACCCCCCCAAAAAAAACAAAACCTCAGCTATGTTAAAAAGAAGAACTAATTTGAAACTAATCTAAAACTACTCCAGAACTAATGAAAATAAGACTAAAACTGATGCAAAACCAAGTCCTAAAATCAGCACAAAACCAATCTGAAATCAACCCACAACCAGAATACAAACCAAATAAAATACCTGCTCTATTACCTGGTCGATACAAGGTCAAACCAACCTAAGACCAACGACTGGTTGGTTGTCTTGGTTGGTTGTGTTGAATGGTTAGTTGTGTGTGTTGGTTGGTTTGTTGTGTTGGTTGGTTTGTTGTGTGTTTATCACCACGTCACACCTCGAAACGGGGGTTGTTGTACATTTCCGCCAGGGAATAAGCGAATGATCGAGTCATTACTCGATCAAACCAACCCTTCAGGATGGCAGGAACACTGAACCAGTACAACGGGAACTACAAACACACACATAGTTTAGTAAGATCACTTATTAATTAACGCTTGAAATACTGAAAATTTGTAGAAAATAAACGTCTCAATGCAAATAATCAACTGGAGAAGAGACCAAATGACCACAAAGTGTCATCACACAAGACACACATAAAATGACCACCAATGTGACAGAAAATGATGTAAATGCACACAAAGTGACCACAAAGACACACAAAACAACCACAAAGAGACAGAAAACAACCTCAGTGACACAAAGAAACCAGAACCAGAGCTGTAGATGTGGTTTGTTGCTCTCTGACCTGGAAGATGATGAGTTCAGCTTCAATTATTTTTTGGTGCTCAGCTACGATGTCGTCACTGAGACGGTTCTCCTTCAAGGCAAGCATGGTTTCATTTCCGTACTCAAACTGGTCCGGGTTCTTCAGCTCACCTGTACAGACACACAACACCTGAGTCAACCCCTCAGGTAACCCTGGAGGATGGAAATCTCCTTATTTTGAGCCTAAACTCCTCTGAAACTTTGACTAATTTAAGGATCTACGTCTTCAGCAAGGACTCATGCTAACTAACACACAGCTTAGTGACAGATGGAAAGATTTCTGAAGTCTGTTGTTGTTTAAGTTACTGAGGTGGAGATACAAAATAATTCACAACAACCACAAAGAAAACAGACAGAACAACCACAAAGTGACACAAGGAAGACAAAAAAATACACAAAATGATGAGAAAGTGATACGCAGTAGGTCGACAAAGACTTACTAAACCAATACTACAACTACAATAATTGTAATTATTGTTTTACACAAAACACCAATATGTGTGATTATACAGTTGACTGCAGGACAAGGTGGCGCCAGAGAGCAAGTTGATGGCACAATCATGAGGAGGTGAGGTGAGAACTTGGTGTCAGGTCATGATACTGGGAGGACACTGAGGAGAAGCTGAAGGCTTCAGGAGGTGAAGCTGACGTGGGATCAGCAGAGTTTAGGACGGAGCAACGAGTATCCCAATTCCAGGAGACCACTGGGCTCTTCACCCAGTCGGTGTGTGGATTATGGATTTGAAGCCAAGGGAAGCCCAGGACAAGAGGAGGACTGGAGTGATAGATGAGGTGATGGTTTTGAACAAGGACAACGGTTACAGGAACCTGAGCCAAGTGTAGTCCAGAGGAGAGAACAGAGGAACAGTAGGACTCTTTAGCTGGCAAGGATTCAAGGATATCAGATACGTCAGAGTGGGGTATGGGGGTATTATTGTAGCAAAACTATTTGTCAATGTGAATCGAGAGTTGTCTGTCTGTATTTCAATCCATGTGTCCGAAGTGAGATTTGTCAATGTGTGAAAGAATTTGTCTATGTGAACTGAGATTTGTCAATGCGAACCGGAATCTTCAAAAGTCGTCTGAAAATGTAAAATTTGTACATGTAATAAGATTTGTCTATGCATACAAAGAGTTGTCCACGCGTACAAAGACATTTGCAGTTGTAAAATTTACGTATCCCACTACACATCAGCAGAAAATACAGACAAATCACCAGGTACGAGTCGGTCGGTTTCACAATTGGCTGTTTTATTTTCATGTGACTTTTGCTACATGAGATTCGTATCTAAAAAATATATGGGTTTTAGCTCCCTGACCTCAGGCTCACAGGCTCGTTCATGGTGGCTGCCTTCCGCTCTGCTGCCCTGTACCTGCCCTGCCCCTGTGGCTTTCTGCGAGGAGACCGAAACGCCCCGTCTGCCCAGTTGCCCGACCACGGAGCCCGTCGCCGCGGCCCGCGGTCGCGTCCCACTCAGGCGGTGGTCGACTCTCCGGACGACATGGTCATTTCTCCAAGCCAAACACTGTCTGTCCGTTCACCCCAGCACAGCCTCGCTTCGCGGCCCCGGTCCCGACCAGGCGCTGCCACGCAGCTCTACGTTCGGGCGTGCGCCACACGCTCGTCCTTGTCTGGGCTACCTGGCTGATCCTGCCAGTAGCATATGCTTGTCTCAAAGATTAAGCCATGCAAGTCTAAGTACACACGGTCGGTACAGTGAAACTGCGAATGGCTCATTAAATCAGTTATGGTTCCTTTGATCGGCTCGAGGTTATGCCCCAGGTGGCGGTCACCTGAGGCATAGCACCGCCTGAAGCTTGCAGACGGCGGGAACTGCTGAGGTACAGGGCAGCAGAGCGGAAGGCAGCCAGCATGGACGAGCCTGTGAGCCGGAGGTCAGGGAGCTAAAACCCAAATATTTTTCAGATACAATCACACTCACGGCAGAAGTGTAGCAAAAGTCACGTGAAAATAAAACAGCCAATTGTGAAACCGTTTTATTTTCTGCTGATGTGTAGTGGGATACGTCAATTTTTCAACTACCAATGTCTTTGTACGCATTGACAACTCTTTGTACGCATGGACAAATCTTATTACATTTACAATTTTTAATACAGATTGGCATATTTTTTTACACATTTGAAAACCTATTTACAGACGGACAAATTTTCAGGCAACTTTTGAAGATTCCGGTTCGCATTGACAAATCTCAGTTCTCATAGACAAATTCTTTTACACATTGACAAATCTCACTTTGGACACATGAATTGAAATACAGACAGACAACTCTCGATTCGCATTGACAAATAGTCTTGCTACAATAATACCCCTATAGTGAGGCTGCATCGCAAATACGAGTGACATTTGAGTTAGAAAACCCTGACATGAAACCTAAATCCTGTCGTAGCGTTTGGGGAGCAGAATGAAATTTCTCCCGGATCTACATGATCAGTCACCGGGACTGAGTTAGATAACGCTGGGTCTGAGGAGGTAACGTCGACAGGGAACTGAGAGGCTGGAGACTCATCTGGTGGGCTGGGAAACCTGCCAGAGCAAGGCGTGGGTACGTTCCACGAGCAACTCCTCAGTAAGGAAAGTCACTGTTGGCTGTCTAAAAGTCGCTAGAAGTCGCTAAATGATGTCATCTCCTAATTTGCATATTTCCCAGTTTGCATGTAATTGTAATCAGCGTTGTAGGAGAGAGGAATAAAGTTGTGGAAGAGACCAAAAAGTGAGTATAAAACACCCAAAATATGTTTTTGTACTAGAGGCTAAATGCTGTGGTTTATTTTAGTATGACAGTGAAGAAACATTTTCATTTATATCCCGCTATGTAAGTCTGGATGGGATCTGTAGTGACTTTGTGCATGCGCGATTCATCTATCGTCTGGCCGCGGAGTGATGTGTCCTCTAATCAGACACTGAGACTGCTGCAGGGTTACTGGACTGACAGCCTGTGCTTTGGGAGGGGGAGAAGCTCACAGCAGCACCTGCTGCTTGCTGAGGACAGTAACTGCAGAATGATCCCAGTTTTCCTGTCAGTTTCCAAAATGGCAGAAAAAGTCGCTGGATTTTTCGCTAGTCGCGTTTGACAAAAAAAAGTCGCTAGGAGCTTTGAAAAGTCGCTAAATTTAGTGAGAAAGTTGCTAAGTTGGCAACACTGTCCACGAGGCTACTGAGCAACTTCTCATGCTGACCCAGCTTAGCACCCTGATTAGCAACAGCATGCTAAATGAGCACCGCAGAAGAAGCTAGGTCCATGACGGCTTCACCGTCTGCAGTATTGGCCAGACTGTACCATTACAGAGCAGGTCAGAGGGTCTCATGTCTGATCACCTTTAACGTCGTCTCTCGTGGCCGCGGGTCTGAACTTCATGGCGTACAGGTCCGACACCAGGACTCGGTATCCCTGAGCCTTCAACTCCTGAACCGCCACATCTCGGGCCGCCGCATTGAACGAAGCCGGATTCTGGTGAGCGAAAACAATCAGAGCCGTCTTCTGAGCTGCAAGACACAAAAATATGTTCAGAAAACGCACAAAACACAGTAAAACCACACCCAGAAAACGCACAAAACACAGTAAAACTACACCCAGAAAACGCACAAAACACAGTAAAACTACACCCAGAAAACGCACAAAACACAGTAAAACTACACCCAGAAAACACACAAAACACAGTAAAACTACACCCAGAAAACACAAAAAACACAGTAAAACCACACCCAGAAAACACACAAAACACAGTAAAACTACACCCAGAAAACACACAAAACACAGTAAAACCACACCCAGAAAACGCACAAAACACAGTAAAACCACACCCAGAAAACGCACAAAACACAGTAAAACCACACCCAGAAAACGCACAAAACACAGTAAAACTACACCCAGAAAACGCACAAAACACAGTAAAACCACACCCAGAAAACACACAAAACACAGTAAAACTACACCCAGAAAACACAAAAAACACAGTAAAACCACACCCAGAAAACACACAAAACACAGTAAAACTACACCCAGAAAACACACAAAACACAGTAAAACCACACCCAGAAAACGCACAAAACACAGTAAAACTACACCCAGAAAACACACAAAACACAGTAAAACCACACCCAGAAAACACACAAAACACAGTAAAACCACACCCAGAAAACGCACAAAACACAGTAAAACTACACCCAGAAAACACACAAAACACAGTAAAACTACACCCAGAAAACACACAAAACACAGTAAAACCACACCCAGAAAACGCACAAAACACAGTAAAACCACACCCAGAAAACGCACAAAACACAGTAAAACCACACCCAGAAAACGCACAAAACACAGTAAAACCACACCCAGAAAACGCACAAAACACAGTAAAACCACACCCAGAAAACACAAAAAACACAGTAAAACTACACCCAGAAAACGCACAAAACACAGTAAAACCACACCCAGAAAACGCACAAAACACAGTAAAACTACACCCAGAAAACACACAAAACACAGTAAAACCACACCCAGAAAACACACAAAACACAGTAAAACTACACCCAGAAAACACACAAAACACAGTAAAACTACACCCAGAAAACGCACAAAACACAGTAAAAGTACACAGAATAGAGATAAAACTGAGCACCAGCAGGAGGAGCTCGGGGTCGATGGAGGGACGAAGCTGCAGCGCTACAAACATGTCGGTCAACAATATTTCTTTAATGACTTCAATCAAAAACATCAAACTGCAGATGTGTTGCGTTAAAACTGAAAGTCAGCTTTTATAAATTTGACAATTCACCGGATTTGTTTCTTTCCGTCTGACATTAAAGAAATTAGCTTTTTTTTCTTTGTTTTACTTGAACTTCTGGAAGATTTTTTGAAATTTGTACCAGAAAAAACGAGTTTCAGTGTTTCACAAACGCAGTAATCAAAGTTTATTTACTTGGAGCAGATGCTAAATATGCAGCTGCAGACATTATTAATAATAACTACTAACTAGGCGCATTGAAGTAAAATGTTATCAGACAAGAACTTTTTAAAATCTATATTCTTTAGTCCTAATAAATGTAAACATGTAACACACACTCATACATACATATATATAATGGTAATATTTAGTGGTTTTAATATTATTACTGCTTTGTTATATTCATGACAAATCCTTAAAGTATTAACAAACACGATTTGAAAAAACATTACTGAGTCCTAATTAGCTTACAAATGTTGTACAGGAATGTAAATTTACGAAAATATCTTCTGTTATTTGTTGACCAGCTATGAAGTGTATTCTGTTAATAAATCAGAGTAAATGCACATGGTTGTTCTGCTGGATGAACCTAGTGGCCTCCTCAAACAGAACAAAGTCCTCCTCACAGTTAAAGCTGCTAACGTTCAGTTGCTGGTTCCGTTCTTACCCATCTCCTGGTCCTGGTTCTCCTGGTCCTGGTTCCTCTGATCCGACCTCCTGCTGCAGACTCTTATAGACGCTGCTGCTTCCTTCTGATATCAGTCTTATCAGCTCAGATACACAAAGACTTTTATCACTTCTGATTTGTTCGTTCATTGTCAGCTTTAAGATCACAGACGGCAAACTGAACCTTGAACCTTGAAATCAAACACGTTGATGGAAGGGTGGACGGGAAATGACTTTGCAGAAACTCACCTGAGAGGATTCGCTGAGTCATGCCTACAAGCTGGAAATATTTTGGTCACATTTTAGGACATTAATCCTCCAGATTTACACCTTATTGGGCTTTTAACACCTGATTTACCAATTCTGGAACTAATCTAGAAATAATCTAAAACTACTCTGAGAGGGATCTAAAACTGATATACAATTAGTCTAAACTAATCTACAACTGGTCTGAAACTAATTAGTCTAAAACTAAAATAAAGATTGTCTAAAACTAGTCCAAAATTCAGTCCAAACCAGTCTGAACCGGTCCAAACCAGTCTGAACCGGTCCAAACCAGTCTGAACCAGTCCAGACCGTCATGTTTGTTGTGACTGAGTGTGCTGAACTCTGGCTACTTCCTGTTTACCTGCTGCAGGACGTTCTCTGGTGCACTAACGTCAAACGTCTTTTAAACACTATGGAAATACCATCTTTTAGGATTTGTTCTTGCTCTGAGTATTTTTACATTTGGCTTCATTGCTTGGCCCGTTGCACGTTCGTTTTATTGTCTACATTGTGTTTTTATGACCCTGTTTGTAAGTAAGTAAGTAAAATTTATTTATATAGTACCTTTCACAGACAGAGAGCCACAAAGTGCTTCACAGCATGAATGAAAAACAACAATTAAATACACATAAATAGTCAACACTAAAAATGAGATCATAACAGCCCCAAAAACGAAGCAAAAGTTTGAGCAAACAAGAAGGTTATAAGTTGTGTTTTAAAAGCGTCAACAGACGCAACTGAGCGGAGAGAGAGCGGGAGATCATTCCAAAGCCTGGGAGCTGTCTGGAATTTAGTGTTATATTGCTATATTGTCTATTGTAGGTCACGTGGCGTTGTTTGTCAGTGACTCAGTGTTGTCTTGTGTGTTACTTTGGGACAGGTCTCTGTTAGGAATGAGACTTAGTGTCTCAGTGAGACTACCTGTTTAAATAAAGGCTAAATAAAATAAAAATAAAAGTAATGAAGCGGTCCAGCTGCTAATCCAGACGTTCTGCTGACAGGATTAAGGCTAAGAGCTCATTATTTCCCTCCAGCTTCATTAGAGTTCAGGCAAAGAGAAAACTGTCACAGAGTCTCAGGATCTCAGACTGTCGCCACAAAAACACTCGACTGGAACCCAGAGGAGCTAAAACGTACACAACGCCTGGAAACAAAAAACAAAAACAAAGCTACTACAACATCCTTAACATTGTCCAAATTTCATCAGAAAATAAGCAGAACTAGTCTAAATGACTAAAACTGATTTAAAATTCCAAAAATGTGTCCAAACCTCAGTGAAATCTGACCCAAATTACTAAAACGTGTCTGAAATGCATAGAAAATTGTCCAGAATGGCCCTAAATTAGTCCAAAACATGCAAATGGAAAAAAGAAAGTTCAACAACAACACGTCCTTTTGTGCACTGTTCTGCTTCTAGCTGCATGCATCACTGCAAATACACAAAACTACACTCTAAATGCGTCCAGTGATGTAAATCGGGTCAACAATTACCCAAAAATAGTCCAATATGACTAGAGCTTTTCTCAAATTCCTAAAATTTGTCTAAATTGAGTCTGAAATTGGGTTAAATCTGTTCAAAATGACTTAAATTTATTCAAAATTGATCCAAAATGACAGAAAAAGTCTAAATTGACTCAAATGTGTCCAACATAGCCAAATTGTGTCCTTCATGACGACAGTGTTCACAAAATGACTCAAACTTAGTCTAAAATGACATAAATTTCACCCCCAACTGACTACAATTTATTGAAAACTCCTAAAATGTGTCAAAAATGAGGTGAAATCTGTCCAAAATGACCAGAGTTTATCCAAAATTAGTCCAACATGACTAAAGCTTGTCCAGAATGACTCAAAATTCACGTGGATGTCCGGATGCTTACCTGGGATCACATGGCACCAGGATGCATGATGGGAAGAAGGCCAGTTGGTGGAGGCAGTGTGATGCTTTGGGCAATGATCTGCTGGGAAGCCTCAGGTCCTCCATCCATGTGGATGTTACTTTGACACGTTCCTCCTACCTAAGCGTCGCTGCAGATCATCTATACCCTTCGATGGCTTCTTTAGAGATGAGATCTAAATACTTTTAAGGTGTTTGTATTTTAATTTTCAGTCTTTATTTAGCAACAAGTGAAAAATCAGTTGTTGAATCAGAGAAGAATCAGTTCCAGTCTTTGTTTTGGATCAGGTTTTATTTCAGTTTCAGTGAACATGAAGTGCCTGCAATCACACATTTCTTCATTAAAGTGATGCCATCGTATTAAAGAATGGGAGGTGAAGAGAAGTTTCTACTTCCTGCTTCCTGCTTTGGTCTGGTTGTCCGGCGGCAGCGGTTTCCCCAGGTGATGACCCGTCGTGATGCCGAACTTGTGCTTCTCTTGTTCCTTCTTCACTTCGGGCTTCAGACGGAAGCCGGCCTGGAAGCTGAGGTCGAAGAGCTCGCAGGGAGCGAAGCTCAAAGGCTTCTCCAACATCAGCCCTTTGAGCCGAGCTCGCCAACCCTCCAGCATGGAGGTTCTGACGGCGGGCGGACTGTGAGCCGGACTGTAGAAGATCTGAGGAGCCAGAACCTGGAATCCACAGAAGTGCAGAATTCCATTCTGACAAGAGAAACACAGCAGAGAGGAAGGTTAACGTCATCTTCAGATAGCTTTCAGGAATGTTGAGTGAACGAGGAGGTTTCTGAGTTTGATTCACCTGAAGAGGCCACAGAACGACGTTGATGTCTCCGTTGATGCCGTCCGGCTGAAACATGGTCTGTGAGGCTCCAGTGCTGAAGGACAACATGGCTTTCTTCTCCTTCAACCAAACACAAAACACTGCAAGTATGAGAGGAAGCACAGCTCAAACCCAGGCTAAAGGCCATCCAAAATCAGCCTAAAATCCACGCAGAAACAATGTGAAATGGGGCCGAAACCAAAAAGAATCACAAAAACTAAACTGAGGTCCAACAAATCATTCTGAAATAATTCTGAAATAGGGCTGAATTTCATGTGAAACCAAGTCCCAAAACCAGCACACAGATACTTTATTAATCCTGAGGGAAATTCAAGAATATGTATGAAACCAGTCCAAAATAAATCTAAAACTAAGTCTGATATCATCCAATAAACAAAGTCCTAAAACTATTTCAATACCAGTTGGTTTGTTGTGTTGGTTGGTTGTGTTTGTTGTCACTGCATCACACCTTGAACACTCCGTTGTCGTACATTTTTTCCAGGGAAAAGGCGAATCCTTGAGCCAGGACTCGATCAAACCAACCCTTCAGGATGGCAGGAACACTGAACCAGTACAACGGGAACTACAAACACATGCAGAGTTTGGTAAGATCACTTATGTACACAACACATTTATGAAAACTTATAAAAAATAAATGTCTCAATGTAAGTCATCAACTGGAGAAGAAACAAAAATGACCACAAAGTGTCATCAAACAACAAAAAGACAGAAAATGACCAACAAAGTAACAAAAAACAGTCTACAGACTGATCAACGGTCTGGACACAGCTTCTCATTCAGTGGTTTTCATTTATTTTAATTATTTTATATATTTTAGATTAATACTGAGGATGTCAGAACTATGAATGAACACACATGGAATTATGTAGTTAACTAAAAAGCACTGAACAAACCAGAACATGTTTCATATTTTAGATTCTTTGATGACAGCTTTGAACAGTCTTGGTTTTCTCTGTCAGCTTCATGAGATCTCCTGCATGGTTCTAAATTAACAGATGTGTCCTGTCAAGAATCACTTTGTGGAATTACTTCCTTCGTAACGAGCCTGAGAGCATCAGCTGTGTTGTTCAAAATTAGGGTTGGTGCACAGCTGACAGCCTGTTTGACAACTGTTAGAATCCATATTATGGCAAGAACCAATCAGCTACGAGAAACGACAATCCGTCATTACTATGAGAACTTAAGGTCAGTCTGTCCGGAAAACTGCAAAAACTTTGAATGAATCCTCAAGGAATCATCTAGGAACTACCCAGGAACCAATGAAGAACCATCGAGGAACTATCAAGGAAACCGCTAAGGAAAAGCAACAAGCAGAAGAGAAACACCAGGAATGGACATTAGACCAGGGCTTTGGTCTGAGTCCACATGTGAAATCTTTAGTTCCACCTGCCTTGTCTTTGTGAGACCAGAAAAGGTGAACGGATGGTCTCTGCATGCATGGTTCCACCATGAAGCATGGAGGAGGAGGTATGAAGGTCTCTACATGCGTGGTTCCACCATGAAGCATGGAGGAGGAGGTTTGATGGTCTCTGTTGGGGATTTATTCCAAACTGAAGGAACCCTGAACCAGCATGGCTACCACAGCATCCTGTAGCAACATGACATCCCATCAGTTTGGTTTAGATGGACCATCATTTATTTTCCAACAGGACAATGAGCCCAAACACACCTCCAAGCTGTGGAAGGACTATCTGACCAAGGAGATGATGGAGATGGCCTGGTCTCCACAGTCACCTGACCTAAACCCAATCCAGATGGACCACAGAGTGAAGACAAAAGGACCAACAAGTTCTCAGCATCTCTGGAACTCCTTCAAGACTGTTGGAGAACCATCCAGGAGACCTCATGAAACTGACTGAGAGAATACCAAAACTACTGAATGCAAAGGTGTGGTTCAACAAATACGCAAAAAGTGACCACAAAGACGCACAAAACAACCACAAAGAGACAGAAAGCAACCAGAGCTGTAGATGTGGTTTGTCCTCTCTGACCTGGAAGATGATGAGTTCAGCTTCAGTCACTTTCTGCTGCTCGGCTGTGATGTCCTCACTGAGTTGGTTCTCCATCCAGGCGAACATGGTTTCATCTCCGTACTGAAACAGCTCTGGGTTCTTCAGTTCACCTGTACAGACACACAACAACACACCTGAGTCAGACACACAACACTTTGTATCATGTGAAACTCTTCAGTGAGATTTCAGACATTATTAGTCTAAATCAATGAAATAATTTTAAAAAGTCTACAAAAAACCCAACGCGTCTGATTACCTTTAATGTCGTCTCTCGTGGCCTCAGCTCTGAATTTCATGGCGTACAGGTCCGACACCAGGACTCGGTATCCCTGATCCGACAGCTCCTGAACCGCCACATCTCGGGCCGTCGCGTTGAACGAAGCCGGAGTCTGGTGGGCGAAAACAATCAGAGCCGTCTTCTGAGCTGTAAGACACAAAAATATGTTCAAAAAACACACAAAACACAGTAAAAGTACACCCAGTTCTGATGATCATTGTTGGTCTTTGGGTGGTGAACTGGGGTCATCATAGACACTCTGACTGGTCCATCTGTGCAGCTCCATACCAACAAACTGGTGGATTCTGACACCGTTCTATCAGAACCAGCAGAAACTTCTTCTGCTATCAGACCAACAGTAGCCGCTCTGTTGGATCAACCTTCCTCCCCATCACTGACCCTGTCTCCGGTTCACCACTGGTCCTTCCTTGGACCAGTTCTGATAGATTCTGACCACTGCAGACCGGGAACACCACACTACAGCTGGACATGTTCTGACCCAGTCGTCTTGTCAAACTGGATCAAATCCTTACGTTTAAACATGTCTCCTGCTTTGAACATCAACTTTAAGGGCAAAATGTTCACCTCCTGCCTGATATATCCAACCCACTACCAGGAGCCATGATGAAGAAATAATCACTGTTGTTCAGTGGTCGGAAAAAAACAGACACAAAACGATAAAAAAGGAGTCATGAAAGGACAAAAACGAGGCAAACGACAAAAACGAGACACAAAACATCAAAAACAAAACACAAACGAGAAAAGCTTCCTCAGCAGGTTATGCTAACATGATAATCGGGTTCTTCAGTGGTCAGAGTGTCGTTGATTGGCTGCAGCTCAGCGTCCAACAGTCGGACCACATGAACTCTGACCAACACCGGTGAGGTCCTCTACATCTGAATGACAAACTTTCAGAGAACTTTGAGCTCAGGAACCTCCAGAACTGAGGCTTCTGCTGGATTCTAACGGACCAGAACCTCAAACCCCAACACAACGTCTTTACATCCTTCAGACGCTAGAAGAGTTAAATCCAGAACATCTGGACTGATGAACAGTTTTTACCTCCAGACTGTCAGGTTTACGATCGACTCTCTGACACTTACAATAATATACCACTGTTAACCTGCTGAACTTTATACTGCTGTCATTACTTTATAATGATGTCATTAGTTTATCACTACAAGACTCACCTTATGGATCATTCCAGAACTAGAGGACGTCTGGGTTTCTAAAAGTTAAAACTCAACCTTCTCTGTTCCAGGTTTCTGCTCCACATTGATCAATAATAGGTATTGATTGTCTCATTTTTATCCCATGTTTTCTGTGTTGTTGCTAACCCTACTCTAATCCATGCTAATGTGATCTTTTTCTCAGCAGTAGAAGCTAGATATTTAGCTAGCTGTTACTGCTGACCACTGATGGAAAACAGTCCAAAGAATGAGTCTGATCCTGATAATATGAGGTAGAGAGAGACATTCAATCAAGACTGACAATGGATGAAAAGATGGAAAATAGAAGAGAGGACATAGCTTTGATCTACACATTCTGTAGGAACACTGATGGAGGATGGAAACGACAAAAACAAGGCAGGAAATGACAAAAAATTTCATCAATGCGGTTGCTGTAATTTTCACATAAAAATGCCCATGAATATATAATTATTTTCTATAATTCTTTATATATTTAGACATAGATATTCAGTTTCTATGTCAAAAAAATCTAAATAAATTCACGTTTATTTTTTCTCATCAGTATGAACAAAGATGCTTCCAAAAATAAAATCACTAAATATACAAAAATTCAACAGTTTTTTGCACCAAAAATATCAAAATAAATTTGAGGTTTTGTCGAATTTTTGCTGTCAGCTGCAT
Organism: Acanthochromis polyacanthus; assembly: GCF_021347895.1. Classification (NCBI taxonomy): domain Eukaryota; kingdom Metazoa; phylum Chordata; class Actinopteri; family Pomacentridae; genus Acanthochromis; species Acanthochromis polyacanthus. The sequence goes on from NC_067114.1 coordinate 47,169,754, forward strand.
GACTTTGTCAAAAAAAACTGATTTACAGCCATTTATGCAGAAAAAGTTCTATGTAAATGTACATTTTATTGACAAAGTTCAAAATAAATCCTTTTTTTCTAACTGTATGAACCTAGAAGTTTCTAAAATGGAACAAAGTTCATCTAGACTTCGTCCAGAAAAAGATTTGTCATTTTTTAACATCAAAATGTGCACAAATATATAATTGGCATATTTAGATATAAACATTCAGTTTCTATGCTAAAAAGTCTAAATAAAAGTACAATTTGTTGTTTTTTCTCTGCAGTATGAACAAAAATGCCTCCAAAAACAGTCTTAGTCCAGAAAAACATTATTTACAGTCATTTATACACAAAAACTTCTGTGTAAAAATCCATTTTATGTGCAAAATTCTAAATATATCTTTTTTTAGCCAGCTGCATGAACCTAGAAGCCTCCAGAAATGGAGCAAATTCTTCTAGACTTTGTCCAGAGAATTATTTCTGTCATTTTTACACAAAAAATGTGCACCAATACATAATTATTTACATATTTAAATATAAATATTCAATTTCTCTCCCAAAAATGTAAATAAAACATTATTTACAGCCATTTCAACACAAAACCTTCTATGTAAATATACATTTTATCTATAAAGCTTTAAATAAGTCTTAGTTTTTACAGCTGCACAAATGTAGAAGCCTCCAAATCATGGAATAAAATTCTTCTAGTTTTGGTCAAAAAAAGATTTCTGTCAGTTTTACACAAAAATTGTGCGTAAATATATAATTATTTACATATTTAAACATAAATATTCAGTTTCTGTGCCAAACAAAATCTAAATAAACTTAAACCGGTTTGTTTTAATCCAGAAAACTATTTCAGTCATTTTTACATTATAATCCAGATAAGACAAAATGAATGCAGCTGCTTGTCTGAGCCCTGATCAAGCTGTTCATATTCTACATCCTCCTCGTGTTCTAGTGGTTCGGTTCTTACCCATCTCCTGGTCCTGGTTCTCCTGGTCCTGGTTCTCCTGGTCCTGGTTCCTCTGCTGCAGACTCTTATAGACGCTGCTGCCGCCGGCTTTGCGTGAGAAGAACCATGTCTGATCTGATCTGTGTGAAGGCTGAAGGCGTCTGACAGCAGACGAGGAAAAAAAGGAAAGAGGCGAGTCTGCCGGACCGGTTGTTTCCAGGGGGAGTGTCTCCGGCTCATCAGCTACGTTTCATTTGGCCCGGAAAAGAATGTTTGGTCACTTTCAGGGGATTACGGGGTCATGGGGCTGGAAAACGCTTTAATCCGACTTAATTTCACTTCGTTAGGAGAAAGTGATGAAGGCGTCGGCTCAGTCGGCCTTCAACACCTTCACAGTCCAACGGCCTGCAGCCAGAGCAGAGCTTTGTCAGCTCAGCCAGCTCAAACTAGTCCTTAACGATCTGATTTATCAGTTCTTTATCGGCTCAGCCCTGAAATCAAACGTATTGATCAACAGGAAGTGACTCTGAGAGGATTCTCTGAAACATTCCTGTCAGCTGGAGAGATTTCTGTCACATTTTATGACTTTAATCCTCCAGATTTACGGATTATTGGACTTTTAACACCTGATTAACCAAGTCTGGACCTAGTCTGGAAATAATCCACAACTCGCCTACAACAAACCTACAATTAATCTAAACCAATCTAAAAAAAGAATCTAATAATAGTATAACACTTATCTACAACTAATCTACAAATAACTCACAACTTGTATAGAAACAATCCACAACTAATCTAAAAAGAGTCTAAAACTAATCAACAACTAATCTGCATCGAATATCAAACTAATCTAAGTTTAGTCTTTTAACACCTGATTTAATCCACATGTCAGAGTTCACAAAATAAAAGCACTCGAAATGAAAAAGAACGAGTGGAATAAAAAATAGGGACAAGGTTAGAGTAATAATAAGGACTGTAGTAAATAAATCAAATTAATAAGTAAAGAACTAACTAAGCTAGAACCGCACAGCAATAAATCAGGAAATACGTGTTCCTTTACTTTCATTTCCTCTTTGTGTTTGTTTTGCTTTTTGTCAACTGAAACTTTTCGGTTCTTTTTCCCAGAACGTTCCTAAAGTTTAAAATAAGGATTTGCTCTTCCAGTTTGTCTGAGCTGCAAAGAAAAGCAGCTTTTCTGTAGTGAGGAGTCAAACATGTGATCTTTTCTGCTGTTTTCCACTCACTGACGTATTACCTCACAGTGAGCTGAAATGAGTTCATCTCTTATTCAGTTTAGCGATATTTCTGTCAAAATGTTGGATTAAAAACTCCTGAATTTGGTGAGTAGCAGCAGCAAAACTTACACTTTTACTTACCCTCTTAGATTTTTTAATTCTTTTAATTTTGATCTTAATGGAGGTTGCCTCTGCAACCAATACGTGTAAACCCCCCCCCTTTTTATGCTTTTTATGTTTTTTATGCCTATGATTGCTGCGATGATACAACCTGGAGCACTTTAATAACTTTAATCACTTTAATACTTTAATATTTAATATCTCATATTTAATGTTTATTGTCAAATGTTTGTCTCAATTTTTAAATTTTGTTTTTATTGTTTTATGTACGGGCGGTTTGACAAAACAAATCTACCTACGGGTATAAATAAAGTAACCTGAACCTGAAAACATCAAGACACAATTAAACTAGTAAAACGATAATTTAAAAGTAAATAACACAGAATAAAACAGGCGGACTGGGAGAGCAACCTGTAAAATCAGTAAATATTAAACAACAAGAACCCGTTAAAACACGTCTTCAGGAACGTTTGATCCACAGATGAGCTGGAATAAAGTGAAAGTTTAGGCTTTGTGCAGCTTCAGGTCAGTAAATGTGTCGATTTATTCCCAGTGTTTGGTTTAAATGTTGTAAAAGAGAGCAGAATGTGCTCCAGGTTCCTCCTCTACTCCTTCAGCCTGCAGATCAGGTTCAACCTGAACGTCCTCAGGAATGCGACCTGTCTGTCACCTGCTGCTCACATGACCTACCTGAGCCCAGACAGCTGCTTTACTGAGTCTGGAACTAATCCACAACTAATCTAAAGTAACATAAAAGTAATCCAGAACTAATCTAGAACTAACAGAGAAAAGCCCTCAGAGCTCAGTCCTCCTCCAAGGCTGCTCATTCCCCGTATGTCAGAAATGCAGCATTTATTTATTAGTTATTGATGATTAGAAATCACAGCTCCATTTATTATAGATGAACCCACAAACATAATGACCTGAGCACAGGCGTGTGTTCTGCATATTTCTGCATGTGTACGTTATGTACGGATACCGGATCACGTGACCTAAATATGTAGCAGGCGGCAGGAACTGATGGGACTCAGAAACACCCCCACAATTAAATCAGTTGTTCCTCTGAACCAGTCTAAAACCAGTCCGAACCAGTCCAAACCAGTCTGCATAAGTCTAAAACCAGTCTAAAACCAGTCCAAACCAGTCCAAACTAGTCTATACCAGTCTAAAACCAGTCCAAACCAGTCCAAACCAGTCTGAGTAAGTCTAAAACCAGTCTAAAACCAGTCCAAACCAGTCTATACTAGTCTAAAACCAGTCTAAAACCAGTCCAAACCAGTCCAAACCAGTCTATACCAGTCTAAAACCAGTCCAAACCAGTCTGAACTAGTCTGAACCAGTTTAAAACCAGTCCAAACCAGTCCAAACCAGTCTGAGTAAGTCTAAAACCAGTCCAAACCAGTCTGAACTAGTCTAAACCAGTTTAAAACCAGTCCGAACCAGTCCAAACAAGTGCAAGTCTAAAACCAGTCCAAACCAGTCCAAACCAGTCTAAAACCAGTCCAAACCAGTCCGAACTAGTCTGAACCAGTCTAAAGCCAGTCCGAACCAGTCCAAACCAGTCTGAACCGGTCCAAACCCTCATGTTTGTTGTGACTGAGTGTGCTTAACTCTGGCTACTTCCTGTTTACCTGCTGCAGGACGTTCTCAGGTGCACTAATGAAGCGGTCCAGCTGCTAATCCAAACGTTCTGCTGACAGGATTAAGGCTGAGAGCTCATTATTTCCCTCCAGCTTCATTAGAGTTCAGGCAAAGAGAAAACTGTCACAGAGTCTCAGGATCTCAGACTGTCGCCACAAAAACACTCGACTGGAACCCAGAGGAGCTAAAACGTACACAACGCCTGGAACAAGAGCAACAACACAACAAGACTGAGAAAAACATCACAGAAACCAAAATAAGACCACAAAGAGACACAAAATGAAATAACAAGAGACACACAAAGTAACACAAACAGAGAGAGAGCGACCACAAAAACACAAGAGGAGATCAGTGAAGACACAAAATAACACAATAAAGACACAAAAATGACAAAAATAGACAGAATGACACAAAACAGACTCAAAATGAGACCAAAGAGACACACAATGACACAATATGACAACAAAGACAGAAAAACAGAAAATGACACAAAATGGAAACACAATGACACAAAAAGGACGGTGGTGGAGACACAAAATAACACAAAAGTGTTGAAAGATGACTCAAAAAAGACACAAAACAGGCACAAAATTATTCCACAAAACAGACACACACTGATACAAAAGGAACACAAAAACACAAAAGGAGATCAGTAGAGACCAAAATAACACAATAAAGACACAAAACAACACAGAAAAGATGTAAAATGACACAAAACAGACACACAACAACAAAAAAGAGACACAAAATTACCACAAAACTACACAATGATGCTAGTAGAGGCACACAATAACACAAAACTGACACAAAAATACACAAATTAAATCTTGATTGACCAGAAAAACACAGAATAACACACATAGAGATAGAAAATATCACAAAAGTGATGAAAAATGACACAAAATGACACAAAACAGGTACAAGATCATTACAAAAACAGAAAATTAACCAAAAGAGACACAAAATGATACAAAAGATGCACAAAACCAACACAAAAATGACAGAAAAGAGATGCAGCATGCACACAAAAACACACACTGATCCCAAAGAAACTCAAATCACCTTAAAAAAAAACATGAAGACACACACAAGAGACACAAAGCAACCGTAAAAGAGATGAAAAATGACCACAAAAACACAAATGACAACAGTAGAGACACAAAGTAACACAATAGAGATGAGAAATGACTCAAAAATACACAAAACAAACACAAGATCGATACAAAAACATAAAATGAGACCAAAAAAGACAAAAGAAATGCAGAAGTATCCAAAAGAGATGTAAGATTACACAAAACATTCACACAGTGACAAACAAATTTAACAAATTAAATGAAATCAAAGAGACACACAATGACACAAAATAACACAAAACACATGTAAGAGACACAAAATCAGACAAACAACACACAAAAATGACACAAAAGAAATGCAAATGGACAGAAAAGTCCAAAAAGAGGAAAACACAAAAGCACAACATGATCACAGAAGCACCACAAGCACACACAGCTGCCAGAAACTCAGCTGCTGTTTGTGTGTCTGCTGACTGGTTGCTGTAAGTTGAGCTCACAGCGCCACCTGCTGCTCAGGACGCTCAACAACCTGCTGCACAACATCTGTCAGAGTCCATGAAACGCACAAAATCACACAGAGGAGACACACAACGACCACAGCGACAGAAAATAACGAAAAAGAGACACAAAGCAGACACACAACATCTGCAAAAAACACAAAACAGACAGAAAAGAGATGAAGAATGGCCACAAAAACACAAAATGATCCCAAAGAGACACAAATCACCATCAGAAAATATGAAGAGACACACAAAAGAGACACAAGTAGAGACAGAAAATATCACAAAAGAGACACAAAATTACATAAATGAGACATGAAACAGTTGCAAAATGTTCACAACAACACAAAATGAGACCAAAGACATACAAAATGACCACAAAACTACAAAATGATGCTAGTAGAGACACAAAATACCACAAAAGAGACACAAAGTTACATGAATTCAATCATAATTGACAAGAAAAACACAAAAAAACACACATAGAGACATAAAATACCACGGAAGAGACACAAAATATCTTCAAAAACACAAAACAGACACAAAAATGATGTAAAAATGACACAAACATGACACAAAACAGGCAAAAAATCAAACCAGAGACACAAATTCATACAAAAGAGACAAAAAAAGGATGCAGAATGACACAGAAATGCAAAAAGACACAAAGCAAGACAAGTAGACACACAAAATTTACCAAAATAGACACAAAATGATACAAAATGACACAGAAAAGACAGAAAAGAGATGCAGCACGGACACAAATACACACAATTATCCCAAAGACACACAAAAATCACCATAAAAAACACGAAGAGACATGCAAAAAAGACACAAAAGAGGCACAAAATGACTCAAAAGAGACACAAAATGATACAAAACAAAGACAAAAGAGACAGAAAAGAGATGCAACATGCACACAAAAATACACAATGATTCCAAAGAGACACAAATCACCATTAAAAAACATGAAGACACACAAAACAACACAAATTCAATACAAAGTGGCACAGAAGAGACACAAAGTTGCACAAATCTGACTTTAAATGACACATAGAGACAGAAAATGACACACAAGTGATGCAACGTAACACAAAGCAGACCCAGAGGTTCCACTGAGTTCTGGTTCCACAGGACTGAAGCCTGATGTCATCACGTCTTGTTGGAAGTCAGACTGTTCTACAGTTAACCAAGTCACAGAATATGTGTGAGGCTGTTTCCACCAGTTCTTTTGATGGAGTAGTCAGGAGACTTCTTCTTAGAATCAAAAGTATTTATTACAGCAAAGTTGAATGTGAATACAGAGCTCTGAATCCTCTGTCCCTAACCAACAAGTGTTCAGTCAGTTTGGATGGAGTCGGACCGCTACCTGACCCAGTCTTCTTCTGCTCTAACAGCGTGTGTAGCTGTCTAAGGCTACGTTCAGACTGCAGGGCTTAATGCTCAATTCAGATTTCTTTGTGAAATCCGATTTTTTTGCGAGTTCGTTCACATTTCTAATTAAATGCGACTTGTATGTGATCTCCTGTGTGAACCTCACATGACCCAAAAGGTTCCCGCATGCGCAGAAGAGGACACAACAACGACACACAGAGAGCGTGTTCAGTGTTTACGGAAGTAAACATGGACGCGAACAGCATATTTATAACGTAATGGTTTTAAGGAGAAGGTCAAGAAGGAAGAGAGCCAGGATTTTGGCCCTGGTGTTTTGTGGGGCAGTGGCAGCAACGTCTGTCCAGAGAACTGTGGGGGTGTGGAGTCACAGCCAGGAGTGGTGGGATGGTGATGTGAGAGGCTTCACAGATGCAGACTTCATTCAGTATTTTAGAATGATAAGGGCGACCTTTACCTACATATGTGAGCGCCTCTTTTTAACACGCTCACAGCAAGACACACGTCTTCAGCAGCCCGAAGACGCGTTTTGCTTGAACACAGAATAGTGACGTTTGTCGTGTACCAATGACGTATAGGTCGGATAAATGTGACCTGGCCGTTCAGACCATAGATATATACTAACACTAGATGGCTCATGAGCGCTGTCAGCCTATGGGGAGCGACGTCGCCACATGGCGGCCATCTTGGGACAGGGCTGCTCGATCACTCATAACATTAAAGTCAATGGAGCATGGATTTTAAAATCACTGTAGATTGCTCAATTTTCAACCGATTTTAGAACAGCTTGGTTTGTTATAAACGTCAGAGATGTACTTGTTTTACTGCTTACATAAGAATAATTAAAACCATTGAATTCATATAATAATGAACACAGATATCATCTTTTTTCAGCATAAATGGATGTAAATGTAATTTTATTATTTAGCATTGCACTTCTTTATTACTATCAGCTTTCTAATGCATAAATAAAAACAAAGGTCAACCAAAATCAATGCACAACAAACAGAGATGTTGTCTTTTCTTTTCATGAACCTGGTGCCTACATTACCCACAATGCATTTCGGCTGCAGGCTAACTAATCCAGGCATAGATGTATACAAACAATAAGTCTAAGGTCTCAATCAAAGTCTCTTAACAAGCAAATAAATACAACCACAACCACAAAGAATGTAATTTCGCCTAAAGATTAGGTTCTCAAAAAACGTTGGTCTCAGGAAAACCTAATAATTGAAAATCAGATTGTGAGTAACACCATCTTCAATGTGAGTAGCCAGGCAGAAAAGACACACAACTATGCCGCATTTTTCACAACGAAAAGCTGCGATTTCAGAATTGAGCCTGAATCATAGCCACGTTAATAAGGTTTGTAATAAACTAAACCGTTTGTAAATCAATCAAGAACTGAGCGAGTTATGAGTGTTAAAGTGAGGAAATCATCCACCTTACCATTGACTACAGTACAGTGCGCCAGAGCAGTCCCCTGTCCTAAGATGGCCGCCAAGTGACGACGCCGCCGACTCCGTCTTGAGACATCTAGTGTTTGTATATATCTATGGTTCAGACTGAAGTCGCATGGCAAAAGATCCGATACATATCGGAATTAGGACCACATATCCAAGTGGCCTGGGTCACATTTGAAAAAATCGGATCTGTGTCATTCAGACTGTCATGAAAAGATCAGATACAGGTCGCATAGGGGCAAAAAAATCGGATTTGGGTCACTTTAGCCTGCAGTGTGAATGTAGCCTCTGTCACGTTGGTGCGCTGGTCCATTCTCCTCTGTCACAGCCGATGTTTTGTCATTATCGCTCTAGTTGGAATGACTTTCCCCTGCAAAGCAAGATTAGAGACTGCACACACAACAAGCTCATGTTCTTTACTGATTACGCTAACATCAAACTGTCTGTACTTTTATTATCAGTCACCTTATGTCTTGATCATCCTTGCATTCAATCACGAGTAATAAATAAAATAAAGCATAAGCTCTTTCTTATTGATTCTAGACTTTTCTTCTCCTTGTTTCATAACAGTCACACAATGATGCTCCTGACCTTCCTATTCCTGAGAACCAATACAACTCTTTAATATGCACTCTTAGCAAATTATAAAACACAACATTTCCCACAGTCTCCACGGCAACAGGGGCAAGCAGCCAATAGGGAGCAGCTCAGGACAGATCAATAACACTGTTCAACATCTGGAATGTACGGGTTTAAAACTGGGTCAGAACCAAGTCCAGAACCAGGCCAGAACCAGTCTAAACCAGTCTAAAAAGGGACCAAAATCAGGTCTGACCCCGTCTAGGTTCAGACTCTGTTCCTGATGTCAGCACATGGTGACGTTTCTTGTCTCTCAGAGAGTTTGAGGTGAGGCTGTCAGTGGCGTCACGTTGGGTTTCCTCCAGTAAAAGTTTGGAGTGGTTGTCATTGTTACTGAGGAGTGGCCTTCCAGCTGTGACCAAACAGATGAACGTCCGCCAGCGACCGAGACGGGAAAAGAAATGCAGATAAGATGAATGTTTCTGTCACAGACAGGAATTCCCAGGACGTCACATCAAACAGGAAAAGCGGCTGCTTGTGACTCATGTGCAGCTTTATCGCACGGATTCTGTTTCTGTGTTTTACGGGGATCCATGCATGACTCAGCAGGACTTCACAAGGAGCTCTTGTTGTTTTTCAAAACCATGGTCAGTTTGTTCTGACTTTTCAGAGAATAATTTCTATTCACAAAGACAAAACAGATTTCTGCAAAGTAATGTCAAAATATCTGAAATATAAAAGACAGAAGATTAGAGCTGCAGCCGGTTGGTTCCAGAAGTCCTTAATGGAGGATCTGAGGTCAGTGATAGAGATCTGAAGGTCCAGTCTCTGGTGAATCAGAATTCCTGGATAGAACTACACCATGAAGACTGAAGAACCAAGAAACTCTGAGGAAAGGTTGTTGAAAAGCATCAGTCAGGACCAGGCAAGAACATTTAAGAGTCAAAGTTCATAGTTACCAAGAAAATATTCAGGCCAGGACCAAATCTAAGACAAGTTTAAAACCAGTGCTAAATTAGGCACGGTGGTGGCAGCATCATTATTTAGCACGGTGGAGGCATCATGATTAAAGCATGGTGGTGGCAGCATCATGATGAAGCATGGTGGAAGCAGCATCATGATGTGAAGCATGGTGGAGGCAGCATCATGATGTGAAGCACGGTGGAGGCAGCATCATGATGTGAAGCATGGTGGAAGCAGCATCATGATGTGAAGCACGGTGGAAGCAGCATCATGATGTGAAGCACGGTGGAGGCAGCATCATGATGTGAAGCACGGTGGAGGCAGCATCATGATGTGAAACATGGTGGTGGCAGCATCATGATTAAAGCATGGTGGTGGCAGCATCATGATTAAAGCATGGTGGTGGCAGCATCATGACGTGAAGCACGGTGGAGGCAGCATCATGATGTGAAACATGGTGGTGGCAGCATCATGATTAAAGCATGGTGGTGGCAGCATCATGATTAAAGCATGGTGGTGGCAGCATCATGATGTGAAGCACGGTGGAGGCAGCATCATGATGTGAAACATGGTGGTGGCAGCATGATGTTCCTCAGCAGCAAGTCTTGTAAAAGTAGAGGCTAAATGAAATCCTGGAGGACAACCAGATGATGAGACGTGGAGAAGATCAGTTTTCCATCCAGACGATGAGTCGAAGCAAACAGACAAAGATCCTCAGAGATGTTTGAAGACAACAAGGTGGAAGTTCTGGAGGAGTCAGAGTCCAGACTTAAAGCCTACTGAGAATTAGAAAAGTTCTACTCCCTCAGGAACCCCGAGGAACCTGACAGAGTTTGATTGGAGCAGAACGTTCAGATGTTCAGACTGATGAAACCAACAGGATCAAAGCTGAATCTTCTGAATCCTTCCGGGAACCCTGGACCAGGACCTTCATGACCTTCCTGTTGGAGAGCAGCATGAGGGAGAAGGTGAGTGTGGTTGACCTTTAATGACGTTCACACATGTGACTACAAATACATCTGATATTCCTTCATTCCACTTCCAGCTTCCTCTAATGCAGAGTGTGAATTCCTTTAATCTGCTGGTGAATGGAGCCACCTGGTGTTCCTGTAACCATGGACACGCCCCACTTCCTGTCCGATTAAAGAACAATTCAGTCCACTTCCTGCTCCGGGCCTCAGTGAGTTATGAGGAAGAAAACCCTGCAACACCTTAGCAGCAGCACGGCAGCCAGCTAGACAACAGTAAAACACTACACAACATGACAAGACTACACAATATGACAACGCTACACAACACTACAACACTACACAACATGACAAGACTACACAACACTACACAACACTACACAACATGACAAGACTACACAATATGACAACACTACAACACTACACAACACTACAACACTATACAACATGACAAGACTACACAATATGACAACACTTCACAACACTACACAGCATGACAACACTACAACACTACAACACTACACAACATGACTACACAACACTACACAACATGACAACACTACAACACTACACAACATGACTACACAACACTACACAACATGACAACACTACACGACACTACAACACTACAGCACTACACAGTGCTACACAGCACTACACACCGTGTCTGTTTGTGGTTGTTTTGCATGTTTTTTGGTTTGTTTTGCGTGTCTTTATGATTGTTGTTTATCTCTTTGTGGTTGCTTTGTGTCTCTGTAGTTGTTTTACGTCTTTATTTGATTGTTTTCCGTATCTTTGTAGTTCTTCTGTGTCTTTTTATTGTGGTTTTGTGTGTCTTTGTGGTAGTTTGCGTGTCTTTGTGGTGTTTTTTGTGTCTTTGACGCATGTAGTCAAATATCTGCATCCGTGCTTCATTTTAAAGGGAAAACATTCTTTTTAGATGTTTTTAGAAAACCTTTTTAGCACTTTTCTTCTTCTCGGTATCAGAGCGGTTCAATCAGGAGCTTAAAATCTGATCTTCTGCTGCAAACGAAAAGTTTTCTGCTGGAAGCTCTGATCAGTTTTTGGAGTGAACCTCCAAGAAAACAATGAACGGCTTTTATCAGAATCAGAAGAAATCCCTCTGAACAGAGAAAAGATAAGAAATTTTGCAGAAAACAAGGACAAGCCAGATCACTTCCACTGACTGCAATAAAGACACAACTTGTAATTTATGAAGCTAGATCACACTTTTAGATGTCAAACGTTGTTCTGATGCTTGACACAATAATGTTAAAATCTTTTTTGTTTTTAATTATCAGGTGTTCAGATACAGAACTGCATTCAAAAGTAAAGAAGAAAGAAGAAAATAAACTTGTAAATGAACAGTAAAAATGTTAAAAACTGGTATAAAAACATTTACATCACTTAAGAGACTGAGACAATCAATGGCTGTAAAATATCTGCTGAAACCTTTCGGAAAATAAATTAATTTAGTTAAACTGTGTGAGTTTTAATTGCATGTTCTGTAATTTTACCGTCAAATGTTGTAAAAGAATAATTTTCCATATGAAACAATAAAGATTTTTGATGTGATTAACTTTCAAATTAAGGTTTTTTTTCTCATATTTTACCCGTCAATATCTGTAATTTAACAAAACAGGAAAAAACATTAAAATAGCAGTAAATTATTTTTAAAAAACATTGATTAAAAGTTAATTTTTTACAGTGTAATTCCTTTCACTTCGGTAGTTTGTTGAATAAATAAAATATTATTAGAAGTAACTCAAAATAATTTCATTTTTAATTAAAGATTATTTGTTAATGCAAAAACTGATCTAATTGTTATTTTTTAATCAGTTTTCAGCTTTTAAACTTACTGACCTGCAGTCTGCTGTTAGTTTTTCTTCCATTTCATCCATATTTCATCTAAATTAATAACTTTTCTTCAACTTTTATTTTTTATTACCACAGAGACGCAGACTTTAGACGGTTTTTAAATTGAAAGTGTTCTCAAACTGATTAAGCGATTCGTTTCAAGAGTGTACTGCTCGTTTCTACTGCAGATTCAACGACTCCAGCTGCATAATTTTGATTATTTATTAATGCAGAAACTGATCTAATTGTTAATTGTAATCAGTTTTCAGTTTTCAAATTCAGTGAACAAGTAATCTGCTGTTAGTTTTTTAAAAACGTCTTATTTTGTCCAAAGATCTTCAGTTTGCCGTCACAGAGGAGGAAAGAAAACAGAAAATATTCACATTTAAGGAGCTAAAATCACATAATTTAGACCATTTTTTTTCTTTATTCTCAAGCTACAGGAATATACATATGGAGCAATAGGAGTGCCAAATCAAAATATAAATAAACAAATAATTAAATAAATAAATGTGGAAATATAAAGAGAAATAAATAAATAAATAAATAAATGTGGAAATATAAAGAGAAATAAATAAATAAATAAATAAATGTGGAAATATAAAGAGAAATAAATAAATAAATAAATAAATGTGGAAATATAAAGAGAAATAAATAAATAAATAAATAAATAAATATGGAAATATAAAGAGAAATAAATAAATAAATAAATAAAAGGAAAATTTTGTCTTTGCTTTTACCTTTTCTGTTTTTTCCTTTTATTTATTTATTTATTTATTTCTCTTTATATTTCCACATTTATTTATTTAATTATTTATTTCTCTTTATATTTCCACATTTATTTATTTATATTTTGATTTGGCATTCCTATTGCTCCATATATACAAACTATTCCAGACAGCCAAAATATAAAGAGTTGGTTTCTACGTCAGACTTGATGTCTATTATTTGTCTTTTACCTGTGAAGTGTCTTTGAATGCCCAGAAACAATAATTAAATACATGAAGTATATTTCAGCAAGTTTTCATGTGTTTCTTCCAGAAACAGAACACTGAGTGGGTCTAGAAGTTAAATACAAAAAATAGAGCATCTCGACAATGTCATTTTTCAGACGGTTTGTGGATTAAAGGGTTCGATTTTCCCCCTGACAACTAAGACAAGGACATCAAAGCCTGAACGTCTTTTCCCGTTTGTCATGTCAGTTCATTTCCAGTTTAAAGTTCGTCTGTTTCCGCATCGACGGCGACACAAACACAAGAAACGTGTCCTGCTGAGGGATACCACAGAGCTGAGGTCACTGTTTGCACGAGTTTCATCAGCTGAGCGATCTGCTGCAGACGCTGAGTCATCTGCTGCTCTAAATCCAGGTAGCTCACCTTTATACCGAGGGGGTGGAGCCTGCGGTCGCATTGCATCACCTGAGAGGAGGAAGTCAGCAGCAGCCTGAGGAATGTGCAGAGTGACGAAACTACAGAGGATCTGCTAAATGTTAGCAAGTTCTGTACAATTATAGTTACTTTGGAAATGTATGACTCATTTTGGGCAAATTTAGAGTCAAACTGGAGAGTTTTTAATCATTTTGGACAATAATTTGGTATTTTTTAACGAGTTTTCAAATCAGTTTGAACAGAAATCAAGTCACTGAACAAATCTGTAGTCATTTGATTTCTCAGCTAGTATTTTGGTTGATCCACATTCATGCAGCATCAAGAAATGTCTTCAACATGCAGTCCCATGTTATAATACTTCCATCTCCATGAGAGAGAGGATCTAACCACAATGTGTCAAAATTTGATGGATCTTTTGTTCACTGGGCGAACAAAAGGAAACATGAGGTCAGCATAAATTAGCATAAATTAAGCAAACAATGAGGTCACCACAAATTAGCATAAATTAAGCAAACAATGAGGTCAGCACAAATTAGCATAAATTAAGCAAACAATGAGGTCAGCACAAATTAGCATAAGTTAAGCAAACAATGAGGTCAGCATAAATTAAGCAAACAATGAGGTCAGCATAAATTAGCATAAATTAAGCAAACAATGAGGTCAGCACAAATTAGCATAAGTTAAGCAAACAATGAGGTCAGCATAAATTAAGCAAACAATGAGGTCAGCATAAATTAGCATAAATTAAGCAAGCAATGAGGTCAGCATAAATTAGCATAAATTAAGCAAACAATGAGGTCAGCATAAATTAGGCAAGCAATGAGGTCAGCATAAATTAGGAAAGCAATGAGGTCAGCATAAATTAAGCAACCAATGACATCATCATAAATTTGCATAAATTAAGAAAGAAATGACTACTACTACTACTATTACTAATACTATTACTAGTTGAAGGTGCACTCACTAACATGTTTGCGAAAAAGAGTCCCAACGGAGCATCGATGATCAGCGAGACGGTTGTGACTATTTTGCAAAACTCTAAGGCTACCCCTGATCGTCCAACGAAGACTGCGGTGTATGTGCGGCGGACTCAGAAGCCACCATCTGAGTCTTTACACGAAGAGTGGTCTTTGGAGCCTTATGGAGGTCGCAGTAGCTGGGGTTATGTGTTCAAGTATGAGACGAGGGAATTGTGTTTGTATCAGCGGGATGAAGGTGAAGCATTGGGGAGTGCGATGTTGCAGGTTACGCTGTCTTCCACCGACTGGGCGGTGTTACAGCTGACTAACCCTATGAGTTACCCGCATGGAGTACCCTCTCCTGTGGAAAAGCGAGTGTGCGGTGTTGGGCCTTGCTCCGATGAGTTTTCTGCAATTTGGTTGGCAAAAACTTCGGGTCCCTGCCCTACTTACTATTGCGCCCGTTACACTGGAAGCCGTGGTTTTCTTTCTCCTCGCGAGCGCCAGAAGCATAAGGAAAAGGACAATTTTGTCCTGGAAACTGTCAGCTCAGGGTGTGGAGTTTACCACACCGTGCTAGTTCTACCAATGACGGCTTGGAACGTGAAGACAAGTGAGATGAGGGATAAAATTAATTCACTCTTTCACAGTTGTCGCGATTGGAAGGATACTCTGATGACGAAAAGAGCTCACACAATGTGCTAGACCACGCCTTACTTGAACACTCGTTATAAAAGAGAGAGAGAAATTTGCCTCCGAAACCAGACTGGCCACTACATTCCCAGCTGAAACCCGCCATTAAAGAGAAAAAAAATGAGCAGACGTCTCACTCCCACTTTCCTGGGCCCCGTAACTTTGGCCTCGCAGCCTATGGAAGATTCATCGGTATCGTCCCCAGAGCACATGCAGGTCTGCCTCGATCCCCCAGCCCCACAGCCCATGGAGGCCTCCATGGGCTGTGGGGCTGGGGGATCGAGGCAGACCTCCACGGGCTGCAGGGCTGGGTCACATTCATACCAAACATGCTGGACTTCTTTGATATTTTTAATCATTTTCAGCAATTTTCGTGTCATTTTGGACATTTTGGTTAGCAATGTTTCACCTCGTAATTTTTCTTGTTGGAAATCTACCTGAAGTAAGGAAAACTATTTGTAAGAAAATGTAGAGAAACGACAGTGTGCCTGGAAGTCAGATTAGTTCCTGGATCATGTTGATTGTCAGATGAAGTAACTGTTGAACTAAAAAGAAGCTACTTTAGCTAGTTTAGCACGTGCTAGCAGTTAAATCAAATTACATTTGTTTATAAGGCACGTTAGCCAACCTGAGTAGGCCAAAATGAAACAGAAATCTATGCAAAAAACAAGATAGAAAAGAGGATAAGAACTTGTAAAACCAATATGAAATAAAAAAACTAATAAATGCATAAAATTCTAAAGTCTTTAGACCACTAACCCAGTCCACATCTAAAAACTTTTCATGCAGCTGGGCTGTTGGTCCTCGCGAGGGCTTTCAAGCAGTAGAATTACTGAATTTATTTGCCCCTAATTTGCTCCTGCTAGCTGTGTTAGCATGTTTAGCTTGAGCCGTATGTGGCTAACATTTGTTAACAACATTCTGCCAGCAGGTGAAAATAAAAATCCCATTTGAAAAGCAAGACATGAAACACATGTTCAGCATTTTGTGGCCCATCCATCACTCAGATCTCCTCCATGAACAGACTTTTTACTACGGCCATTAGAGGGCGCCGTCACTTCCTGAAACCAATGCCAAAGTACCAAAAACTGCAGTTCTTCAAACGTCCTCCTGAGTCTTCCCCTCAGCGTGAAACTCTTCATACACCCTGATGGTCTCTGAGCTACAAGGACCCGCCCTTCCACCCCGCCCTCCTCCCTGCTCCAGGGTTTTATTTACAGGACACTACATGATGCAAACAGAAAACAGCATTTATGTTACCTGGAACATTGTGACAAAAAGAACTGGGGAACTGGACGGTGAATCTGAAACCAGCCCCGTTGTGCTTCAGACTCTGCTGAGGTCACCACGATGGCTGGTTTTATGTCTGAGGGAAGCCCAGCTCACCAGGAATGTCCCTGAAACTCTGCCGGCTCGTCTGGATGTTTGGCAGAAAGTCCCGCAGCCTGTTTGACGTGTCTGCTGCAGGTTTATCAGTGCTGGGAATCGAGCCCGATAAACAGGAGTGTGCTTTGAACTGACAGTGCAGTCAAACGTACATCTTTTAACTCCATAGTTGTTGAACCATTGAAAAGATCTGAGACAGCTGGAGGTGGTTCCTTCAGTCCTTCAGATGTCCACCTTTATTTCTCCTCAGCATGGAGGAAACCAGAGCCCATGAATTTCTGCTCACATTCTTCTTTGGTTGTGTTGCTCTTTCTTTCTCCACAAAGGTTCTGTTGGGTTCAGGTCAGACTCTCACTGTCCAGGTCCTGGTTCCACTCAGTTCTAGTGGAGAAGCTCTTGTTGTTCTTTGGATGTTCTCCTGCTGGAATATTCCTCTTCTTCTAGTTTATTGTCAGCCAATATGTTGGTTTATCCTCAGGTATTCATGCTGCATCTAGAAATGTCATCAGTCATCAGTCAGGACCATCCTTCCACTGTGGTAGTCCTGGTCTGGTTCTACCAAACACCAGGGGCCTCATTTATAAAACATTGCGTAGGATACATACTAAAAGTTTGCGTACACCGAAAATCTGAAATAGGCGTGCACCAAAAAATATTCTGATTTACAAAACTGTGCGTAACCACAGCTGTATGCAATTTCCCCTTTGTAATCACACACCAGCTGGAAGATTGCACAGGTGGATCCACCTCACATTCCGCCCACAACACACCCACATTTTACCATGAATGGTCAATGCAAAGTAACTCATGAATGTATCTGTATATAAATAAGCTGCTGATCCACGGCATTTCACGCAGCGCCCCCTGCAGTCTTTTCACTGCTGTGCATCAGGATGAATGAATCATGTGTGACCCAGGCCACCCTGACACTAAATTTGTTATGATCATGTCCGATGTACAAATAATTTGTACACTGATTGAATGTACATTTTTTCGGTTCACATAGAGAAATTCATCTTCACTCGGAGCCCTTACAGCAACATGAGTGCAGTCAGTTACGCCGATTACATTTGGGAAACCGGACTTTGCTGCAAATTGCCGTTTAATGTTGGCCTGAAAGTAGTTCACTGTCTGTGGAGTCATTTTAGGAGCTCTGATTAGTGGAACTATGACTCCTTCTAGATCTCCTAATTAATGGTACTATGACTCCTATGACTCTTCTCCATGTGGAGCCATGATGCAGACATAGATAGACCCAGTCCGTAGGTCCAGAACTGAGAAGGTTCCTTTTAGAACCATGTTCATCAGCTAGACTGACTGGAATCACAGTTGGACTCAGTTTTATTTCAGGAATCACAGCTTTGGCTGCTCTCTGAACTCTTTGCCATTGATTTATCAAAGGAAATCCTCAACTTCAAAAGAATTCATCTCCTGAGTGCTGACAGAGTTAAGTTTTTTATTTTGAAGAGGTACTCAATTCAATTCAGTTCAATTCAAGATACTTTATTGTCCCACTTGGGGAAATTTGTCTTGCACTCAGAGCTGTGCTACCAGTATTGTGCAAAAAAACACATAAAAACAATATTGCACATAAAACATAAAAAACACATAAAAACAATATTGCACAAAAAACACATTTAAAAAAACAGTATTGCAC
Source organism: Acanthochromis polyacanthus (assembly GCF_021347895.1). Taxonomy (NCBI): domain Eukaryota; kingdom Metazoa; phylum Chordata; class Actinopteri; family Pomacentridae; genus Acanthochromis; species Acanthochromis polyacanthus. The sequence goes on from NC_067114.1 coordinate 47,188,585, forward strand.
ATGTGCCGAAGGTCACACATACGCAAACATACGCTATAAAAAATTAAAAATAAAAATAATTGCACAATCTTCGGCCTAAGCAGCATTGTTTAGGAGTTTGATGGAGATGGGAACAAATGAGTTCTTAAAACGGTTGAGTCTGAAGTTAGGGACTCTGTACCGTCTTCCTGAGGGAAGGAGCTTGCATTCTGTATGAAGGATGTGTGACGGTTCAGTCACTATCCTCTGAGCTTGCCTTAGAACCGTATGCTCATACCCCTGCTTCTGTAGACTGTGTGCAGGTGCTAAAACATGAAAGTGCTTTATTTGTGTTTCAGAAAAGTTTTCCAGCACCATGAAGTGAAAACTGGTATGTTTCTAATTTCAGGCTGCAGCTGCTTTTATTGCAGTGGGTTCAGAGGAGGAGGGCTCTGTTGTATCACCGCCCATCCCAAGGCTCACCCAGTGTTTATTTTTTTTAAGTCCATGCAACTGGTGAGTTTCCAGCAGAGAAAAGGTTGGAGGACTGACATTCCTGCTGCTTGAGTCAGCCAACAGAAACACAGCAGAGATGGAGGAATCTCCTAGGAAACATCCTAAAACCTGTTGTTATGTGTTAAAAACAGAAACACAACAGGATTACAGTAGCAGCGTGCACAGTGTGATTCAGATGTGTGATGTCATGCAGCACATTAACACAACTCCATGATGTCAGTTCAGTTTATCAGTTCCATGTGCGTGCATGACAGAAATATAAATCAAAATCTGCATCGATAATTACACTACTGTTCAGAAGTTTGGGATCCAGATAATTTCACGTTTTCCATGAAAACTCCCACTTTTATCCATGTGCTAACATAACTGAACAAGGGTTTTCTAATCATCAATGAGCCTTTCAACAGCATTAGCTAACACAATGTAGCATTAGAACACAGGAGTGATGGTTGCTGGAAATGTTCCTCTGTACCCCTATGGAGATATTCCATTAAAAATCAGCTGTTTACAGCTAGAATAGTCATTTACCACATTAACTATGTCTACATTGGATTTATCACTCATTTAATGCTACCTTCATTGAAAAAAGCTGCTTTTCTTTCAACGATAACAACATTTCTAAGTGATTCCAAACTTTTGAACCATAGTAATAAAATACAAATACAGCAATAAAAATAATAAAAACACAGTAAATACATACATACATACATACATACGTATATATATATATATATATATATATATATATATATATATATATAATTAGCTATCTCTCAATAGATGGATGATAGATAGATAGATAGACAGATAGACTGATCGATCGATCGATCGATAGATGGATGGATAGATGGATGGATAGATAGATTGATAGATATATAGATAGATGGATGGATGGATGGAGAGATGTATAGATAGATGGATGGATGGATGGATGAATAGATAGATGGTTAGATAGATGTTAGCATCTTGTGGCTTGATATTGCTGCATATTGGTGGTAAGTCAGTGATGTGGATGGAGGTTGTTTACAGTCAGCAGCATCTATACTGGATCCTGCTGACTGTAGGACATATATATATATATATATATATATATATATATATATATATATATATATAACTGTGGTAGGACCAATCACACACCGGTCAGGGGGCGGGGCTTATGTCTGTGTGGGTGTGTCACTGTGTGTCTGTGTGGGTGTGTTTCTCCTCGTGTTGTGCTGTTGCTGAGCCTCCATGCCTTCCTATAAATTTCAAGTGATGAAGCATCTCATTCATTCTCAGCTCTCTGGCCCAACATGTACCGGTTCGTGCTTCACACGGTAAGACGGCTCGGTGCCGGTACCGGTGGGAGGGGAGGGGCGGACCGTGTGCCGGCCTGCTCCCGGCTCTGACGCCTCTCTGTCGGTCTCTGTCCTCCTCAGGTGGTGCTCGGTGTCCTGCTGCTCCCCCTCCGGTCCTCGGCCCGGTGTGTCGGTGAGAAGGAGCTGATCAAGCTCCAGAACCGTCTGCAGAGGAGGTACTGGGAGCGCCTGAACGTCCCTCAGCCTACGTCACCGCAGCAGCGAGCGCCCACCTGCGCACAGGTGAGCAAGGAGCTGCACGAGGACACGCAGAGCCGCTCCTTGTCCCCGTGGAGGTACCGGTGAGTCCAGCAGTGTTTATATTATATTGTATTGTATTGTATTATTACTGTTGATTGGTGGAGCTTCTCCTCTGGGTTTAATGCGTCATTTTGTTGTTTTGAATGATTCTGATGATTTTACTTGATATTTATTTATTTCTGTGGGATGTTACAGTTTAAGTTAATTGATTATATATCTCAGGAAATTACCGATCAGTGGTGGAAATGACGAGCTGTATATAAATCATGTGGAACATCCTCAGTGTTTGTTTTTATCAGGTCATTGTAGAGCTGATAACTAGTGATGGAGACTCTGAGACGTGTCTGTTTACATGTTTACTGTTAGAACTGCTGTAAATAACACATCAGTACTGTTACCTCTAATCATTAGTTCTTTTACAACATGTGAGCGTTTCTGATGAGCCAAGCATCTCATTATTTAACGGTACTTTTACAGTTTTTGAATGTTTTTATTCACACTCAGCTCCAGATCTTGTGACGTATCAGTAAAAGCAGTTCAGCATATTTATATCTCACTAATAACTCCATTATGAATCATTTCTACCAATATTTAGTGCAGCGGTGTTCTTTAATGAGGATAATTCACTCATTTGTCATAAAAAATACACATTAAACCTGCTTTTAATATACACTGGAACACCTACATATAAAACACAACAGTTCTACATGATACTGACTTTTAAAAATGTGAGTTTACATTTTGTTTTTTGTCTTTTCATGGAGCTGATAAATGAGATCCTCTTCTGTTCAGGGATGGTTTGCAAATATGTGAAATTAATTATTTTAATCCATGCTAATGTGATCTTTTTCTCAGCAGCAGAAGCTAGATATTTAGCTAGCTGTTACTGCTGACCACTGATGGAAAACAGTCCAAAGAATGAGTCTGATCCTGATAATATGAGGTAGAGGGAGACATTCAATCAAGGCTGACAATGGATGAAAAGATGGAAAATAGAAGAGAGGACATAGCTTTGCTCTGCACATTCTGTAGGAACACTGACGGAGGATGGAAACGACAAAAACAAGACAGAAAATGACAAAAACAAGACAGAAAATGGCAAACACAATTATAACAATATCATCTCAAACCATGGTTAAATCCTTGCATTTTCTGCACTTTTTTAGTTGCTTTTACTCCACAAGCCACTTTCTGCTGACTTCTAGTGTAGGAATACGGTATTTATTCATTTTTCATTCCTCGTTCTTGTATACAATGTAGATATTATGGCTATTATTACAATTATTATCTTTACTGTACACATAGGTAGTGCTGCTCTGAAAGATTTTTGCTGCTGTAACACTGGAAGTTTCCCCTGATGTGGGGAGTAATAAAGGATTATCTTATTTTAAAAATGAGACACAAAATGACAAAAACAAGACACAAAACGACAATACATAAAATGACAGAAATGAGACACAAAACGACTAAAACGAAATAGAAAATGACACACAAAATGACAAAAGTGACACACAAAATGACACAAACATGTCAAAAACAAGACAGACGACAAAAACAAGATACAAAATGACAAAAACAAAACAGGAAATGACAAAAACAAGACACAAAACAACAACAAGACAGAAAATGACAAAAACAAGACACAAAACAACAAGGCACAAAATGACAAAAATAAGACACAAAGTGACAAAAACAAGACATAGGATGACAAAAATGAGACAAAACGACAAAAACGAGACACAAAATGACAACAAGACAAATGACAAAAACAACACACAAAGGACAAAAACAAGACACAAAATAACAAGACAAAATGACAGAAACGAAACAGAAAACGACAAAAACAAAACACAAACGGACAAAAAGAAGACACAAAATGACAAAACTGAGACAAAATGACAAAAACAAGACATAAAACAACGAAAATGAGACACATAAAGGCTAAAACATCAACAGGTTCATGCTAACATGCTGCTTGATTAAAACTCTCCTGAGACAACAGAAGCTTTTATTTTGATGGGTGACTGAAGTAAAAACCTGCTGCTCATCGTTTCTTCCAGGCTGGACAGAAATGACAGCAGGTTTCCTCATGAGATCTACGTCGCTGAGTGTCTCTGCGCTGGCTGCATCATCAACCGCCATGAGGACCACAGCTACAACTCCAGGGAGGTGTTCAGCCACCCGATGGTGCTGTGGAAGACTTCCTGTCCAGGAGACCCCAGCAAATACGCGGTCAGGAAGAAGTTCATCCGTGTCGCCGTTGGCTGCACCTGCGTCAGGCCGGTAGTACGCCACGCAATGTAACCAAACGTCTGCCAACGTGGTGCTGAATCCTTCTGCTGCTTCCATTATTCACATCAGCAGGTCGTTTAGTTTGCAGGTCGGAGATGTTTCCTCTGTCAGACACGTCTTTAGGGAGGTTTTATGGCATCGGGGGTCGATCAACTGCTGAAAGTTATCAACCAGTCCCTCCCATTTTGGTGATTCTCCCTTCATGAGGTTGACTTTTTCGTCTTTTATTGAAGCTGCATTCTGTCTAACAGCCAGCAGGGGGCGAATCCTCTGTGAAAAGAAGTTAGGAGCGATTTAAGCTCCTTCTGATCGACTTTTTTACCTCAGTGAACAATTTGCTGTTAAGTTTTTGGTCTCAATCACTAGTTTCAAGTCTCTCTTAATCCAGCATGATGTTCTTTTAGGGAATGATGATCTATTCAGGGAAAAACGGATTACAAAGTTTGGCAAAACACTAAACTGCAGAAGGCCAAAACCTGCCAAACGACATAAAAACAGTCTTCAGTCTAGACATCCCTGATCCCAGCACGATAAATGACTGCCAATTTTGATGAAAAATTAGCATCTATTAGCATGCTCAGGTAGATGCTCCACCTTAAAAACATCGGTATGTTTGCTTCAACCTACAGACTTTAGGTTAAGAATTAATGAAATAAGAACTACTTACTGATAGAGCAGGTTAACTCTCCTAAAACATATTGTTTCCATGTCTGTAAAAAAAATCCTAAAATTCTGCAAAAAAATCTCCAAACTTCTGAAAATTTACAAAACCTTCAGAAAGAAAATTTTAATAATTCCTTAAAAGTTTCCTTTAAAAGTTTTTTTGTAAATCCCCAAATTTGGCAAGAACGTTCTTGTAAATATTTTTCAAAAAATGAGTAAAAATCTTCCCCAAAAATCCTACAAAGATCTAAGTGATTACATATATATCAGTAAAACTTATAATATTCTCTTAAGAACATTAACTTAAAAATCAACCAAAATCCAGTGAAATTTTCTGGATTTTGGTTGATTTTTTTGTGAATGTTCCTCAGGAAACATTTCTTTTTTTCCACCAAAAAATGTTCAAACATTTCCCAAAAATGTTGAAGATCAGAATTTTCACTGTGAAATTATATTTTTTCCACATTTTCAAACTTTAAACCGGGTCAATTTTGACCCGCAGGACGACACGAGGGTTACAACACTACTTTGCATTTGAGATAATCTCCAAATAATCCAAAACTAGACAGAGCAAGCACACATAAACATGGACACACCTCCGGCTGAGAGGTCCTGGAACCCTGGTTAGAAACTGAAAGCACTTCTGCCAAGAAGGCCCACAACGACAAAGCTTCTCACTTACCTCAGACTGACATAAAATTCCTTCAGTTTGAAAATATTTGTCTTAGGATACATGCTGTTTTTTTTCTCTTATCTTTGAATCAGATGAAAGCAGCTTCATATTAACGGGCACTGATCCCTTTGTGGCAACCACGACCACTTCTACATCCCATCTGATAATAGAGCAACTTTGAATGTGAATCTCTTTCGAACCCATCCATCTACCCTGACCTCCTCACTACGCTGCCACCATGGCTCTACATCTCCTGACCTTCTGTCCCATTAGTATCCTCTACAGCCACTAGAGGGCGCTATGAGACATAGCTGTGAATCATAAAATGTTAAAAATCAGAACCAGAAACAGAATCATTTACCTTCAGCCTCCTGTCAACCCTTCCATCCACCCCGACCTCCTCCCTGTGATGACGTCATGGTCGCTGCATCACCTGATATTACATCCCGTCATAAAAATCTCTGCCACTAGAGGGCGTCGTCACAATGAGATGTAGCTGTGAGTCGTAAAATGGTGAAAATCAGATCCAATAATGCGATAGTTTGTTCCTAGTCAACAGAATCGTTTTCTTTCAGCCTCCCATGAACCCTTCCATCCACCCCAACCTCCTCCCTATAGCGACTTCGTGGTTTCATCTCTACATCACCTGACCTTACATCCCGTCATAACTACTACAACCACACGAGGGCGCTGCAACCATGAGACATAGCTGAAGTTTGTAATAGCATGCTAATGTTAGCATTTAGCTAAAACCACCATTAATTTCCGTCTCGACAAATAAAACAAATCAGGAAAACACTAGCAGGAGCTACATTTCAGAGACCCTCAGATTACACAGCAAGCTAACATTTGGCCAACATTAGCATCCGCCGTTTAAGAACGTCTTTTACAAACTACAGCTCCAACAAAAGGCAGCGTCAACTATAATGGGATGTTAGCAAGCTATTCTATCAGCTAGCTCTAAGATTAACACTAGAAATGGCACGCTTCCTCACCACGCATCAAAACTAGCTTGTTTTGTGATTTTCAGCTAATCGCACTAACATTTTACCTCAGATATCTCCTCTGCTTCTGCAGATTGTAGCTAACACAGTAGGAGTGAGAGAGCTGCAGTTTTAACTCAGATTAAACTTTACTGGAGATGATTTCACATGTTTTAGTTTTTTTAATTTTTCAGTTTGTACCTTCTGATTAATGTGAAATCCACCAAAGCAGATGAATGTAGGCTCAGTTCAGGCCACAAAGGCTGCAAGTGACCAGCTAAAGCCAGGCGACAGCTAGCTTAGCTTAGCTTAGCTTAGCATAATGACCGGAAACAGAAGGAAACTGCTAGTCCGGGTCTTTGAGAAAGAAGTAGGAAAAACTTCTGATTGTTTTGTTGATTAATAAGGCAGCAAGTATGAAACTGAGAAAGTTTTAGTTCAGTTTCCTCCCACAAAATGTGAAGTTTAAGGAGAACAGTCCAGTTGTTTTAGGTCTGGAGCTGCTATAATGTGCTCCTCATTATTATTATAAATATTATAATGCAAGATTTATTTCTGCAGAATCGTTCCAAACTGGAGTCATAAGGTGCTTGAAATACTTTAACGAATAACATTAAAAAATGGTCAATGTAGACCATAAAATTGTGCTATTTTTTCAAGTTTTGATAAATTACAGAAAATGTCAGTTAAAATCAAAGAAAAAACATATAAATTTATGTCAACCCTAAAACAAAAAAAACTCAACAGGTCAAAACTGTGAACAATGTCTAAATGAAACATCTGCTTTTTTATAAACAGTAATTTGTTCTTTTCCAACTGTGAACATAAAATTCTATAGTTTTAAAAAGCATCTTTATTTGACAGATACTTGCTGTTGTTTTCACCATTTTTATTAACTTTTTTAGTCGTCTTTGAACATTACAGTATTCCAAAGTTCTTTAATTTCTTTTCTTTCCTGTCAGCTTGAATTAAATTCTGCTGGTGTTCAGAATAAAACAACCTTTAAAGTTGATTTTATGTCACTAATTATCTGTCTTTATGCTAAGCTAAGGTAACCGTGTCCTGGACAGTATTAGACAGCACACAGACCCATTAAAAACACTGTAAACACGGCCGGTTTGTGTGTTTAGTGTAGAATCCATAACAAAAGTATTTTTTAGTTTTGTTTTTGAGTGTATTTTTTTAAAAACACAGAACTTTATTTTTTAATTTTTATTTATTTGTGTGTTTTAGCAACGGATCACTGTAAAGAGTGTTTTAAAGGCAAACCGTCGCCCTCTGCTGGACAGAAGCCTGTGAAATGTACCATTCTGCGGCAGGACGTGTAAAGATGTCCTCTTAAGTTTTTTTGTTTGTTTTTTGGTTAGTACTGTAGACAGGAGAAACATCACGAGCCGAAATACTTCTCCATCACTGTTTTTTATTTGAGTTTATTCTGTGAAAGCCTCACTGACTGTGCTGCTCGTCTCAAACACTCACGTTTGTACTCATTTGTAACTGTGCACTTTAACGAAGAATTAAACGTTTCCTTCAGTCATGTTGTGTCTTTTCTGTTGTTTCTGTATCAGAGTACAGCAGTTTTACTCTGTCGTCTGTTTGACACGTCCACCTCCATATGTTTACATAAATTAATTTTAAAAAGCTGCTAAAACAAATGTATTAAATGGTCGGCTATCCAAAGTCAGCTTTAAGTAAGTGAATAAATAGTTAGCTAACAGCAAATGGTACCTTAAAGTAATGAAATAAATGGTTAGTTTAAGGAAAAGTTAGCCAAAAGTAATGGATTAAATGCGTAGTTTATAGGAAATGTTAGCTAAAAATAATGAATTAAATAGATAGCTTAAAGGAAAAGGTAGCTAAAATGTTGGTATGTCAGCTAGTAATGGGTTAAATACGTCGCAAACAGCAAACGTTAGCTAAAATTAATGAAATAAACGGTTAGCTTAAGGAAAAGTTAGCTAAAAGTAATGGATTAAATCGTTAGCGAAGAGCAAAACTTTGTTAAAACCATTGAATTTTACTACTGAATTACTTTTAAATGTATATATATTTTCTATATTTTCTAAAATTCCAAAGTAATTGTTTATCCAACCCAAAAGGTAAATCTAAAATGTAGAATAATGCTCCCCAAAAATGCATGGAAAACAACAAATAACAAAAAATAAAATGATCTTGTGATAAAAGACAGAGTGAACTACTAAACTTGTACCATCATGTCTCAGCATATATGAGTATAAGTACTATATAGTTAAATTATAGCGTCCTTTGCTGCTGATTTTAACATTATTAGATCTTCATACACTCACAGCAGTCTCAAGTTTACGACAGTAGCTGCTTTCTGACGGCAGCCAGTTGTCATAACAACCAGCAACATGGCGGCAGCGGCGCCGAGCTCCGGTGCTGAGGCGGTTTTACCGGAGAGTTCAGCGGCGGGAGGAGACGGCGGAGCACCGGAGCCTGCTGCTCGGGACAAGCCGGTGTGTCTGATCGTGCTGGGGATGGCGGGCTCCGGGAAAACCACCTTCGTCCAGGTGAGTCTGACTCCGTTAGCAGGAGAGGCTAACGGCGGCTAGCTGCATGAGTTAGCGTCCTGCGCCACGTGTTTTTGTTTATTTTTTTATTCAGTATTTATTACATCCGCTACGGGTTTAGTTTGTTTCATTTGTTTTCTTGTTGTTGAAGCTTCAGGTTTCTGACTGCTGGATTCAGCAAGCTTTCCGGTCTGACAGGAAACAGCAGATGTTCAGGAACACATTTAGAATATTTACTCAATCTTTTTAAAACATTCCTAAAAATCTGGATAAAAGCTGTTCAGCTGCACCAAAATAGACCCGTTTTTATTGGGTTGGGGCTCAGTTTAGCCTCCAGCTAGCAGGTGTTGTAGTTTAACTGTAGAGTAGATTTCAGAGACTGTTCCACAAAGTGAGCTATCAGGTGAGCCAGACTTATTTAATTTAGTTAATCAAGAAGTAAATTGTTGGGCTAACTGGCAACCTCTCAGATTAGCTGTCAAGCTACCAGGCTAACTGTCAGGCTAACTGTCTCACTGTCAGGCTAACTGTCAGGCTAACTTCTCACTATCAGGCTAGCTGTCTGCCTATATAAGAACAAACATTAAAGGTGTCTCTTCTTCTTGACCAGGATCAAAGTATCCTGATTATGTGAACTTGAATGAACCTTTGTCAGAGCTCCACTCATTTTTTTCCTAGGAGCACAGTGGACCCTAACTTGAAATTTTAGGAGTGCAAACAGAAAATTTAGGGGCACACACCAAAATCGACTTGCAAAGTAAATATTCACATTTCCTCTCATTTTGACTGTATTACTGATAAATACTTGAACAATAAATGCAGAAATTATAATGTTTTCAGTTCACATTTTACTGTGCAGCAGTTAACATAATAAACAGCTTAAGCTACGTGTTCACTAGATGTGATTTTTCCTCACGTCAACACAGCACATCTGAAAATCGCATGGATATCGAGCAGGCCACAGCACGGTCATTCACCTTCCGAGAGCTCAGTCTGCTGAAAGCTAAGAATTACAGTTTGGTGGAGCTTCTACATCACATGTTCACTGACATCAAAGAAGCAGGAATGTGCAGCTTTGAAGACTTCCAGGTTGTGTTCATCTTTGACGGTCTGGATGACGTGACAGCACTCCAGCCGCAACGTGGTCACATGACCGAGCTTTCAGCTTGACGGTCCGGCAGCTGAGTCGGATAAACACAGCGACTCAGCTGCAAACTTTCCCTTTTATTTTGAAAACACTTCAGTGAAAAGTATTTCTGAAAGGGTTAAATAATCTGCAGCAGCTGAATCTGTCCTGGTTTTAGTTCACTGACGCCCAGTTTAGATGTTTGAGGACAGTTTCAGGATGCGTGGGATCTCTGCATGCTGCATCCAATTTGAATAAAGTACAAGTCCAGTCTATGTTATGCAAATGAGCTGCAGCCCTCTCTGGGTAAACACCGGATCACTGCTTTAAATGCACCACATGTGGCATGATGTTCCAGCAGTGATCCGGTGTTTACCCAGAGAGGGCTGCAGCTCATTTGCATAAAGTAGACTGACAAAAATCTGCAAATTTACTGGTGGCACATACATGAGCAGATGAAAAATGTACTCGCACTGTCTCAAATTTTAGGCACAAAATGGGACTGTTTAGTCACAGCCTGGAGTCCCTGTCTTTGTGGAACTTTAGCCTTGAATGATTTGTTGGATTGACTCAAGTCACGTTTTGGACCTAAATCCCAACTTTTCTCAGCTTGATTTATAAATCAGACCATCCCTGAAACAGGTGTTTTTGTTCAAATCCACCTACGTCAAAAAGTGAAGAGAAACAACAAAACGCTCCAGAAAATCTGACATTTAAAGGAACAAGTTTATCAGAAAGTCACAAATCTGATAAACTTGAACACGAAGAACCAGCAGAGGAAGCAACAGGAGAACCAGCAGATTCCTTCATATTTGATCTTTCCTGCTCATTGATACTCTATAACCCGGTTTTCCTGAATATCTTCTTAAGTCACTGGTCTGATGACACCTGAGGCCAGGTGTAGTTGTTGTGCAGCAGGTGTAGTTGCTGTGCAGCAGGTGTAGTTGCTGTGCAGCAGGTGTAGTTGTTGTGCAGCAGGTGTAGTTGTTGTGCAGCAGGTGTAGTTGCTGTGCAGCAGGTGTAGTTGCTGTGCAGCAGGTGTAGTTGCTGTGCAGCAGGTGTAGTTGCTGTGCAGCAGGTGTAGTTGCTGTGCAGCAGGTGTAGTTGCTGTGCAGCAGGTGTAGTTGCTGTGCAGCAGGTGTAGTTGCTGTGCAGCAGGTGTAGTTGCTGTGCAGCAGGTGTAGTTGCTGTGCAGCAGGTGTAGTTGCTGTGCAGCAGGTGTAGTTGTTGTGCAGCAGGTGTAGTTGCTGTGCAGCAGGTGTAGTTGTTGTGCAGCAGGTGTAGTTGCTGTGCAGCAGGTGTAGTTGCTGTGCAGCAGGTGTAGTTGCTGTGCAGCAGGTGTAGTTGCTGTGCAGCAGGTGTGTCGTTTGTGTGCTCTGACCTCAGTGTTTGTGGTGTTTTGTGCAGCGGCTGACGGCTCACCTTCACACCCAGAGATCTCCTCCGTACGTCATCAACCTGGACCCGGCCGTCCATGAAGTCCCGTTCCCCGCCAACATCGGTAGGACCCGTCTATTTCCTGGACTGTTCATGTACCGCCACTGATCTGCAGCAGTTAAACTCCAGAGAGGTTTCTGCTCGTTAGACTTCTTTTAAAGCACGACGACTTTGTGACTGTTCTGTTGTATTTTCTGTTCTGATGAAGGTTTTAGGAACACGGAGTTTGGAAAGTTCTCTAAAAATATACAAACGAGAAATCACAACAAAAACACGTCAGTTTTAAAGTTTCCTGTAGTTTTATGGTAACCAGAGACGTTAAGAAGTGACTCCCACTTTCTCCAAACATCATCACATTTTATCAACGTAGTCGTGGTGATGCTGCCGTTTGAAAAGCTCCGCCCACAGAGAACAGTCCAGGTAGAAAAACTCACCTGGTTTCAGGTAAAAGTGTCGTCAGAGCTGCTGATTTAAACTGATGCTGGACTCTGAGCTGCTGCAGGAACTGATGGAGATTAGTGAGACGTTCAGGGAACATCTGGAAACTGCAGCTTCTAATGATTGTGAGGCGTTGAGGGGACATCTGGAAACCTCAGTCTGTCTGTGAAGCAGTTATGAACATGTGTAAACTTCGGCCTCTACAGTGATGCGTTCAAGGACCACCTGTAATCTGTGATGTGTTCAGGGACCACCTGTAAACTGTGATGCATTCAGGGACTACCTGTAACTCATCCTGTCTGTGATGCATTCAGGGACTACCTGTAACTCCATCCTGTCTGTGATGTGTTCAGGGACTACCTGTAACTCCATCCTGTCTGTGATGTGTTCAGGGACTACCTGTAACTCATCCTGTCTGTGATGCATTCAGGGACTACCTGTAACTCCATCCTGTCTGTGATGCATTCAGGGACTACCTGTAACTCCATCCTGTCTGTGATGCATTCAGGGACTACCTGTAACTCCATCCTGTCTGTGATGTGTTCAGGGACCACCTGTAAACTGTGATGCATTCAGGGACTACCTGTAACTCATCCTGTCTGTGATTTGTTCAGGGACTACCTGTAACTCCATCCTGTCTGTGATGTGTTCAGGGACCACCTGTAACTCCATCCTGTCTGCGATACGTTTAGGGAACACCTGTGAACTGTGATGCGTTCAGGGACCACCTGTAAACTGTGATGCGTTCAGGGACCCCTGTAACTGCAGCCTCTCTCTCTGCAGACATCAGGGACACGGTGAACTATAAGGAGGTGATGAAGCAGTACGGACTCGGTCCTAACGGCGGCATCGTGACGTCTCTGAACCTGTTTGCGACTCGCTTCGACCAGGTGACTCCATGAATCCGTTTTTAGACGGGTTTCTGTGTTTTTTAAGCTGTGATTTTTCTGGATTAATCCACATGTTGGGATTTTAAACCTGCGTTAAGTGTCTTTAATAAAGACGGAGGCTGAGACTCTTTATTATAATTATTATTATTATTATTAATTATGAACACTAATGTGGTTAATTTACGTATAAAGCTCAGACTTTACACCGTTATTAATGATGTTGAAACTAATTTAGATCCTCTTATAAGCGTCTCTTGTTATTTTTATTTTTTTCTGGAGAGTTTTCTGTGTTTTTAGGACGCTGCTTCTGTCCTGAACTGTTTTATTGAAACCTTTTTATTCAGTCGTTTAGTTCAGAGAAGCTCTGACTGTTTCCATCCAAAAGTGTCTGAGATGTTTGGTTTCTGACCTGAAGGTGGCGCTGTCGTCCTTTAACTGTGTTTGTTGTGTTCAGGTGATGCAGTTCATCGAGAAGAAGCAGCAGAATCACCGGTTAGTGTCCAAAAACATAAAAAGTCCATTTCAGTTTCACATTTAAACCCAGAGAGTCTCTGAGAGGCTGAACAGTTTATTTACTGATTTAACAAATCATTCAGTCTGTGTCCCTAATTTATGGAATTGTTAAATAAATATAAACACTTTAAAATAAACACAGAAGTGAGTCAGTTTCACCTTTTGATAAAGAAAATAATAAACAAATAATAAGAAAATTAAATGCAGTAATTAAATAGTTTTATTTTAAAAGACACATTTATTTAATTTATTTCAGATTAAATAAAGATATTTCTATTATTTCCAAATGCTGATTTTATTCTACTGCTCTGTGAAATTAAAAAAATTAGTCATTTTTTTCTGGTCTTTTTTTTAAAAGGTCTTTTTTTTAAAGAAAAATACTATAAAAAGGCATTTATTTTGTTGTCTTTTTTTTTGATTATCATTCTTAATGCCCAGTGTATTCAAAACTGTTTACATCAATAATAGTCAAATAAATATAAATACAGAAGTAAACATAAAAATAAATCTGTAAATTAAACCTTTAGATTTATTATTAATGAAAAAGTATATTAACTAATAATAATAATAATAATAAATGCAGTAATAAAATTAATTGTTTTGTTTTTAAAGGACATATTTTTAAAATTTATTTCAGATGAATGTTATATTTTCTCTCTTATTTATTAATAAATCAATTACTAAAAAAATGAACAAATAATAATAAATGTAGTAATTAAATAATTAATTTTTTAAATGACTAATTTTATTTATTTCACCTGAATATTTGCTAATTCTGCATTTATTTTACAACTCAGTCAAATTAAATTAATGAAAGTAGGTCCTTTTTAAATATATATATGTATTCTCTTTTTTGATTATCAATAAAATTTATATTCAAAACTGCTTAAATCAATAAAAACAGGTGAATGAATAAATATAAACGCCATGAAAGAAGTAAATTAAATAGATTTGTAGAAAATGTAATAAATAAGTTTTAATTTTTTTCAGAAGTTCTACATTTATTTATTTCTTTGGACTCTTATTTGCAGGCGTTTCTTTTGTTTCACAACTTTATAAAACAGATTAAAACAAACAGAAGCTGTATTTATTTATTTCACTGGTAAAGTTCTCAGTCGGTCTCTTTAGTCTCACCTGAGTTCCTCTGCAGGTTTGTTCTGATCGACACTCCGGGTCAGATCGAAGTTTTCACCTGGTCGGCGTCAGGAACCATCATCACCGAGGCTCTGGTGAGTGGAGGGCGCTAACGACACGTATGACTGTAGAACAGGGTGTTTGTGTCACGTATGAAGAAAAAACTACATGTTTGTGTCATGTATGAAGAAAAAACTACATGTTTGTGTCACGTATGAAGAAAAAACTACGTTTGTGTCATGTATGAAGAAAAAAACTACATGTTTGTGTCATGTATGAAAGTAAAACTACATGTTTGTGTCACGTATGAAGAAAAAACTACGTTTGTGTCATGTATGAAGAAAAAACTGCATGTTTGTGTCATGTATGAAGAAAAAACTACATGTTTGTGTCATGTATGAAGAAAAAACTGCATGTTTGTGTCACGTATGAAGAAAAAACTACGTTTGTGTCATGTATGAAGAAAAAACTGCATGTTTGTGTCACGTATGAAGAAAAAACTACATGTTTGTGTCACGTATGAAGAAAAAACTACATGTTTGTGTCACGTATGAAGAGAAAACTGCATGCTTGTGTCATGCATGAAGAAAAAACTGCATGCTTGTGTCACGTATGAAGAAAAACTACATGTTTGTGTCACGTATGAAGAAAAAACTGCATGCTTGTGTCATGCATGAAGAAAAAACTGCATGCTTGTGTCACGTATGAAGAAAAAACTACATGCTTGTGTCACGTATGAAGAAAAAACTACATGTTTGTGTCACGTATGAAGAAAAAACTACATGTTTGTGTCACGTATGAAGAAAAAACTACATGTTTGTGTCACGTATGAAGATAGAACTACATGTTTGTGTCACGTATGAAGAAAAAACTACATGTTTGTGTCACGTATGACGACAGTTTATGTTGTGTTTGTATCATGTGTGTGTTACAGGCGTCGTCCTTCCCGTGTGTTGTGATCTACGTCATGGACACGTCTCGCAGCGTCAGCCCCGTGACCTTCATGTCCAACATGCTCTACGCCTGCAGGTAAGTTACCGTGTTATTTACAACACGTGAACGGGGACGAACAGAAAGGTCAGAACGTGCAATTGTGTGTTTTTGGTGATTCTGTGTTTCATTTAGTGTTTTTTAATTTAATGTGTTTTTTTGATGACTTTTTAAAAAAAATTTTTGGTGTCTTCTGTGTTTTTTCTCTGTATTTTCATGCGTTTTAGATGATTTTCCTTCATTTTGTTGGGATTTCGCCTCTGTTTTAGCTCTTTTTCGTATCATGAGGGGGTTTTGCAGTTTTTATTTATTTTGCATCTTTTTGATGTTTGGAAGCACAAAGTTTAGAACACAGAATCATGTTTTTGGTTATTTTATATTTCATTTTGTGTTTTTTGTGGGGCTTGCTCATTTTTGTGTGGATTTTGCGTTCTTACCAGTTTACTAGTGTTAGGTGTTTTTCTCAGTGTTTGCACGTATTTTTTGGTGATTTTTTTATTTTATTTTTTTAAACCATAGATTTGCATCTTTTGGTGATTTTGCATCTTTTTCTACTCTCTGCTGAAACAATAAGAACAAACTGACACGAGACCAGCTGCGCATATTTATACGATTTACTGAAAGTACGACAATAACTCGGCAGTGGCTTCAGTTTTCCAGCAGGAGGTGCTGACAGACTGCATACACTAGAGTGCCTGTATAACCAGAGTACCGACAACTGGGGATTTGAAGCCATTTTGTTTCCATTCACTCAATATGGGACGCGCAGCGCGAGGTGCACATTCACGAAAACTATGGATTGTTTACTGATTTCAAGACATGTTTTGGACAAAATAATTTACTGGCTTGTTTTGTCTGGATGTCCAAGGTTGGATTATGGCCGTTTTGTGGAATATTTTCATCTGTGACTAGTTTTGAGCCTTCAAAGGTGAGTTGTGCTGTTTACGTTATTTGCTGTTTGTCGGACAAATGTGTTTATATTACCCGCTGTGGTAATCACATCTGAAAGTGGTTTATACCGGCGGATTCATGAGAATCTAAGCTTTGCATGGGTGTATAATGTTTCTATCATCGAGTTTGCAGCTTCGGTGTATTTAGTAAAATACGTTTGCACATACGGCCCGCTGAAGTTTAACGGGTTACCCTGTTAAACTTCAGCGGCCCGTATTTCATGCATCTCCATGCATGAAAATGGTCAAAGTCAAAATAACCACAACTGCCTAAAATCACATCAAACTTTTCTATCTGTCATTCACCCATACATCATAACATGAAAGTACATACATGGACTAACCTGACACAAAAATCATGATGAAGTCGGTTTCCATCCCACTCTCCGGACTTTATTTTCCCACAGTTTCATTCTTTCACTACTTCTGGGAAATCTAAACATGTGTAATCCCTTCTCTGATCGATTTGTGCACCCAAAGACACAACTGCCCGTCATTTTTCAGGTATTTATGAAGCGAAAAAGGACCTAGAATTACTCTCTGCGGTGTAAACAACGTTAACAGGAAAACCCGGCGTTCATGAATTGGAAACAAAATGGCTCCTATAGATCACATGACCAAAAATTTTTGGACCCGTCATGTCGCCACTCTGGTTTTACAGGCACTCTAGCATACACTAACACACTCCAGGTTCATAGTTTACTACTGTTAGCTGTCAGAAGCTTCATTTCTGCCCAAACTGTTAGAAACAAACGGACTGTGTCCAGCCGTAGTTTACAAAAGATCAGATTTAATGTTTACCTGTTTGTGTGTTCCAGTATTCTCTACAAGACCAAACTGCCGTTCATCGTAGTCATGAACAAGGTGAGGACCAGCAGGAGGTGCTCCTGTTGTTGTTTTCTCCTGTTGTTGTTATTGCTCCTGTTGTTGTTGTTTCTCCTGTTGTTATTGTTGTTGTTTCTGTTGTTGTTTCTCCTGTTGGAGTTTCTCCTGTTGTTGACCCTGTTATTGTTGTTGTTGACCCTGTTATTGCTGGTGTTGACCTTGTTGTTGTTGACCCTGTTATTGCTGTTGTTGACCTTGTTGTTGTTGTTGTTGACCCTGTTGTTGACCCTGTTATTGCTGGTGTTGTTGACCTTGTTGTTGTTGTTGTTGACCCTGCCCTCTCTACCCTCTCAGACCGATATAATCGACCACAGCTTCGCCGTGGAGTGGATGCAGGACTTCGAGGTGTTCCAGGACGCTCTGAACCAGGAGACGTCGTACGTCAGCAACCTGACCCGGTCCATGAGCCTGGTCCTGGACGAGTTCTACACCAGCCTGAGGGTGAGAGCTTCTGGAGAACAACACACATGCTGGTTAGCTGTAGCCTGAAGCCACGTGTCCACTACATGTGATTTCCCCGCACGGCAACGCACCGCATCTGAAAATCACACAGATGACAGGCTGTCACTAGCGGACCGCTACGTGGTCACATGACCGAGCTTTCAGCTTGGTGGTCTGGAAGATGAGTTGATAAACGCAGCGACTCGGCCACAAACTTTCCCTTTTACTTCGAAAACCCTTCAGTAAAAAGTATTTCTGAAAGCATTTGAGGTGATAAATGATCTGCAGCAGCTGAATCTGTCCTGGTTTTATTTCACTGACGGTTAGTTTAGATGTTTGAGGACAGTTTGAGGATGTGTGGGATCTCTGCATGCTGCATCCAATTTACATAAAGTAGAAGTCCAGTCTACTTTATGCAAATGAGCTGCAGGTAAACACACCGGATCACAAAACCGGACCAGCATGCCACTTGTGGAGTGTTTAGTAGTCTGGACCCGGCATGCAGAGATCCCACGCATCCTGAAACTGTCCTCAGACATCTAAACTACCCGTCAGTGAAATAAAACCAGGACAGATTCAGCTGCTGCAGATCATTTCTGCCTCAAATGCTTTCAGAAATACTTTTCGTTGAAGTGTTTTTGTGATATTAGATAAAGTTTGTGTCCGAGCCGCTGGTGGTCTGACTCATCTACCGGACCACCAAGCTGAAAGCTCGGTCATGTGACCACGTAGCGGTTCGCGAGTGACCGCCCGTCATCGTGTGATTTTCAGATGCGTTGCGTTGCAGTGTGGGAAAATCACATGTAGTGGACACGTGGCATCAGGCCTGACCAGTCCAGGTGTTCTGTCCATCTGCAGGTGGTGGGCGTGTCCGCGGTGACAGGAAGTGGGCTGGACCAGCTGTTCGCTCAGGTGGAGGACGCTGCTGAGGAGTACGAGAGGTGAGTGGAGAACGTTGAGCTTTAGCAGCAGGACTAGACAGGAGGTTTGATCTGTTGCCATGGAGACGTGAGTTACTGACCAGCTGAACTCTGCCTCCTCAGAGATTACAGACCAGAATATGAACGACTGAGACGGCAGCTGGTGAGTCTGTTTTCCTCTGGTTGTTATTCTGTTTCTTCTCCTTCTCCTCATCCTGCTTCAAGTTTCTCCATCCTGTTTTCTCCAGACCGAGGCTCAGAGCAGGAAGCAGCAGCAGCAGTTGGATCGTCTGAGGAAGGACCTTGGAGCAGTGGAGATGACGTCCACGCCGTCCACCGGTAAACGATCCGACGCTGAAAACGGATCATTTACAAGTTTGTTCTTCGGGCATTTATTGTTGTAACCGGCCTACGGACTTCCTGTCCACAGAGGAAGCCGACATCGCCGGGCCCAGTGACCTCATCATGACACGTGGTAACCATGACGACGGCGAGGAGGAGGAGGAAGACAGTGACACGGACGACATCGACCACACTGGTAAGGAAAGGAACGCTTTGATACGCTGTAAACAAATAAACAAAGAGATGAAAACACAAATACATCCTGTAAACAAAGAGATGAAAACACAAATACATCCTGTAAACAAAGAGATGAAAACACAAATACATCCTGTAAACAAAGAGATAAAAACACAAATACATCCTGTAAACAAATACATCCTGTAAACAAAGAGACGAAAACACAAATACATCCTGTAAACAAAGAGACGAAAACACAAATACATCCTGTAAACAAAGAGACGAAAACACAAATACATCCTGTAAACAAAGAGACGAAAACACAAATACATCCTGTAAACAAAGAGACGAAAACACAAATACATCCTGTAAACAAAGAGATGAAAACACAAATACATCCTGTAAACAAAGAGATAAAAACACAAATACATCCTGTAAACAAAGAGACGAAAACACAAATACATCCTGTAAACAAAGAGACGAAAACACAAATACATCCTGTAAACAAAGAGATAAAAACACAAATACATCCTGTAAACTAAGAGATGAAAACACAAATACATCCTGTAAACAAAGAGATGAAAACACAAATACATCCTGTAAACAAAGAGACGAAAACACAAATACATCCTGTAAACAAAGAGATAAAAACACAAATACATCCTGTAAACAAAGAGACGAAAACACAAATACATCCTGTAAACAAAGAGATGAAAACACAAATACATCCTGTAAACAAAGAGACGAAAACACAAATACATCCTGTAAACAAAGAGACGAAAACACAAATACATCCTGTAAACAAAGAGACGAAAACACAAATACATCCTGTAAACAAAGAGACGAAAACACAAATACATCCTGTAAACAAAGAGACGAAAACACAAATACATCCTGTAAACAAAGAGACGAAAACACAAATACATCCTGTAAACAAAGAGACAAAAACACAAATACATCCTGTAAACAAAGAGACAAAAACACAAATACATCCTGTAAACAAAGAGACGAAAACACAAATACATCCTGTAAACAGAGACGAAAACACAAATACATCCTGTAAACAAAGAGATAAAAACACAAATACATCCTGTAAACAAAGAGACGAAAACACAAATACATCCTGTAAACAAAGAGACGAAAACACAAATACATCCTGTAAACAGAGACGAAAACACAAATACATCCTGTAAACAAAGAGATAAAAACACAAATACATCCTGTAAACAAATACATCCTGTAAACAAAGAGACGAAAACACAAATACATCCTGTAAACAAAGAGACGAAAACACAAATACATCCTGTAAACAAAGAGACGAAAACACAAATACATCCTGTAAACAAAGAGACGAAAACACAAATACATCCTGTAAACAAAGAGACGAAAACACAAATACATCCTGTAAACAAAGAGACGAAAACACAAATACATCCTGTAAACAAAGAGACGAAAACACAAATACATCCTGTAAACAAAGAGACGAAAACACAAATACATCCTGTAAACAAAGAGACGAAAACACAAATACATCCTGTAAACAAAGAGACGAAAACACAAATACATCCTGTAAACAAAGAGACAAAAACACAAATACATCCTGTAAACAAATACATCCTGTAAACAAAGAGACGAAAACACAAATACATCCTGTAAACTAAGAGACGAAAACACAAATACATCCTGTAAACTAAGAGACGAAAACACAAATACATCCTGTAAACTAAGAGACGAAAACACAAATACATCCTGTAAACTAAGAGACGGAAACACAAATACATCCTGTAAACAGAGACGAAAACACAAATACATCCTGTAAACAAAGAGACGAAAACACAAATACATCCTGTAAACAAAGAGACGAAAACACAAATACATCCTGTAAACAAAGAGACGAAAACACAAATACATCCTGTAAACAAAGAGACGAAAACACAAATACATCCTGTAAACAAAGAGACGAAAACACTAATACATCCTGTAAACAAAGAGACGAAAACACAAATACATCCTGTAAACAAAGAGACAAAAACACAAATACATCCTGTAAACAAAGAGACAAAAACACAAATACATCCTGTAAACAAAGAGACAAAAACACAAATACATCCTGTAAACAAAGAGACAAAAACACAAATACATCCTGTAAACAAATACATCCTGTAAACAAAGAGACGAAAACACAAATACATCCTGTAAACAAAGAGACGAAAACACAAATACATCCTGTAAACAAAGAGACGAAAACACAAATACATCCTGTAAACAAAGAGACAAAAACACAAATACATCCTGTAAACAAAGAGACAAAAACACAAATACATCCTGTAAACAAAGAGACAAAAACACAAATACATCCTGTAAACAAAGAGACAAAAACACAAATACATCCTGTAAACAAATACATCCTGTAAACAAAGAGACGAAAACACAAATACATCCTGTAAACAAAGAGACGAAAACACAAATACATCCTGTAAACAATACACAAACAGGCACTGTACATATACAAACATATATGATATAAATAAAAAACACATGATGTAAACAGAAAGAAACATAGGCTGTAAATTAATGTACATGATGTAAAAAAAAGCAAAAATACACGATGTAAATAAACAAAATAATTGATATAAATAAACTAAATAGATTCTGTAAATGATGTAAACAATCAAAATGGATTATGTAAATAAAAGTACACAATTTTTACAGGCTGGAAGTAAAGAAAAATACACGATGTAAATAAACAAAATAAATGCTGTAAATAAACAAAATAAATGCTGTAAATAAAGGAAAATCCACAGCATAAATTTAAAAAAATGTTAACAAAATTACTCTATAAATAAACAGCTACATGTTGAAAGTAAACATAAATAAACAAAAACACGCTGTAAGTAAACACAAACACGTTCCTGCTGGATGTCATTCTGTTGAAGCTGCAGGTTTTTAATCGGTCACTAAACCGGTCTAATGAGCAACGTTCAGCTCCAGAAGCTTCAGGAAGTCAGACCTCGTCGTCTGCAGAACCTGGAAGATGAACGTTAACGGCTCCGGTTGTTAAAAATCAGTGGAAACTAAAATGTGAACGTTTGATTTTCAGTCACGGAGGAGAGCAAAGAGGGCGACGCCTTCGGAAACTTCCTGAAGGAGAGGAAGGAAGTGGTTCAGGTCCGAAACAGGAAGTGTGCGATGCCCCCTGACCCCTGACCTCTGACCCCTGACCCCAGCAGGTGAGTTTCCCTCGGTGGGTCCAGACTATCACCTGGATCAGTCCTTCAGCTACGACGGCGGAAACTAAACCTGGACTCTGAACTGAACTTCCTGTCTGATCAGGTGACCTGTGACCTCACTCACTCAGAGAAGCTGATTGGCTGCTCTCCCCCTCAGAGAAAAACTTATATTTTTATATTTCATGTAGACTTTTGTTTGTGAAGCACTGAGAGGATTTATGATGTGGAAAATAAAACGTCAGATGGTTTCATTTTGTTTCCCTCGTATTTGTTATTCAGACTTCAGCTGAAACTGTTTACAGATACAGAGTCACCACAAAAAGATGCCAAATCATCACAAAAAGATGCCAAATCATCACAAAAAGATGCCAAATCACCACAAAAAGATGCCAAATCACCACAAAAAGATGCCAAATCACCACAAAAAGATGCCAAATCACCACAAAAAGATGCCAAATCATTACAAAAAGATGCCAAATCACCACAAAAAGATGCCAAATCATTACAAAGATGCAAAATCGTCACATAAAGAAACAATCAACACAAAAAGATGCAAAGTCATCATAAAAAGATGTATTTTGCATCTTTTTGTGCTGATCTGGGGTCAGCTTCTATCAGAACTCAGATGTTTCTCCTCCTAAATCTGAACTGTTGAAGTTCTGAAAAAGTCCATTAAACAGTGATAAATGTGGACCGGTCTGTTCATTACTGTGGGGTTTGATGTTCTGAGTATTTGTCCACCTCCACAAACATGTAGGATCTCGGTAAATAAAGTGACATTTGGAAGCAGCCGTTGTTCTGTGATCGCTTGGTGTTGGTCTGTCAGCAGCTGATTGTCTCCAGCAGCTTCATTCATGTCTTCTCTCTGTGAATGGACCATCTGCCAACACTCTGACGCCTCCTCAGCGCTGAGATCCGGCAGCAGCGTGGTCGGGCTCAACATGACTCATCTCCGCTCGGTGGAGGACAAAAAAACCCGAGCGTGAGGAAACAGAACGGCCCAACGCTGCCAGACTGGAGCGTGAGGAGGCCTCGTTCTGTTATCTAACAGGATAAAAGCAGCAGGATAACGAACCCAAACATCCTCCACCGGCTCCAGCCCACTCAGAACAAACAGTCCACACATGAAGAGGAGCGCTCACCACACAGTCTCACTTTTTACTGAGTAGCACTCAAACTATGGAGCTGAAAACCAAAACACAGAAAACAACTCTTCAAACATTCAGTAAGTTTTGACAGATCGGTCAGAAAGAATTCATGAAAACATGCAAAATCACTGCAAGATGATGTAAAATCATCACTCAAAGATGCTAAATCATCATTGAAAGATGTAAAATTATCACTATAAGATGCAAATTCATCACTAGATGTTGTAAAATCATCACTGAAACACGCAAAGTCATCACAAAAAGATATAAAATCATCACTTGGCTACAAAAAGATCCAAATCACCCCAAAATGGTGTAAAATTGTCACTGAAACACGACAAAATACAGTGAAATTATGACTAAAAGTTCCAAAATCACCTTTAAAAAGACACAATCTGAAGGTTGAATCTGTTTCTCGTTCATATTTTCTGTAACCAGCTTTAGGCGTCAGTATTATGGGATGGATCCTGGTTCTGGTGGTTTCGTTTAAACCTTTGCTTGTGAAGTGCTGAGAGGATTTATAAGGAAAATCAAACTTCAGCTGGTTTCATCCTGATGGAGTCAAATATGAGACAAACAAGATGAAACCAGCTGAAGTTTGATTTGAACTTTTAAAGTATTAAAGTCAAATCACGCATAGATGAAATATTAGACATGAAAGTGGAACATTGAGCCTAAAAACCAGAAACTGCTCATTACACAGGAATGGACTGAAGCTGAGCATCCTGCAGAGGATTCTCTGCTGCTTCTGCAGGAACACATGGAAACGTTATCTCCTCATATTGATGCTTAGAGGACTCAGCTGTCAGCCTACAGGTGGCGCTCTGCAGTTTTCTGGGAACAGATGGAGTTAGTGATGATTCAGACTCGTCCTCCTCCTCATCCTCATCGGTCACGACGGCTCGAATCAAACACGACTCCAGAGTCCAACTGTTCATTCATTTAACATGAAGCTCCGTTAATTCAGCAGAAGTCCTCCTGCAGGCCGGTCAGGAGGAAAATAAAGAACCAGAGTGGATAAAATGATGAGATGAACATTCAGTCAGGATAAAACCAGTCAAATATAACTGTAAACAGAATAAAACAAACAGAATAAAACCGTCAAACAGGCTGTAAGATCAGTCTGATGAAATAAATCTAAAGTATCCCATTTAAAGTCTGCATTAATCTGCATCATTACTGCAGCAAACACTGAAGAAATATCAGAAAATAAACCAAAAACAGAGAGAAGATTCAGTTTACTGCTTATATCAATGGTAGAAATACTGAAGTATCATGAGTATACCAACTACGAGAAGTATTAATACTGCAGGATGGAGGTTTATTAGCCTCGAAAAGTTCAGATCTGACGATCTAAGAAGCCTGAAGATCAAGTCCAAGCAAGAAAAGATCTGAAATCACCGCAAAAAGATCCCAAATCATCACTAACACATGTAAAATCACCACAAAGAGATGCAAAACCGCAACAAAAATACAAAATCACAACAAAATCACTTCACATAAACAGTGAAATTATGACAAAAAGTTCCAAAATCACTTTTAAAAAGACGCACAATCTAAAGACTGAATCAGTTCTTTTGTTCATTTTCCTCTGTAACCAGCTTTAAGTATCAGCATTATGGGATGGATCCTGGCTAGACTGAATCTGTCTGTACGACCCTAAAAACAAAAGAACTGAATCTGTCTTCTAGATTTCAAACAGCGTCTGAGCTTCTAGTCTGTTTTTTTTCTACATGTTGATTGGCTCAGACTTAGCATCACATGACTTTAAGACGGTCGCCTCCGTAAAGTGATTGGTGGTGATCGGTGCATTGATGGTGATCGATGGATTGGTTGAGGTCGGTGGATTCATGGTGATCGGTGGATTGATGGTGATCGGTGGATTGGTGGTGATCGGTGGATTGGTGGTGATCGGTGTATTGGTGGTGATCGGTGGATTGGTGGTGATCGGTGGATTGGTGGTGATCGGTGTATTGGTGGTGATCGGTGGATTGGTGGTGATCGGTGTATTGGTGGTGATCGGTGTATTGGTGGTGATCGGTGTATTGGTGGTGATCGGTGGATTGGTGGTGATCGGTGGATTGGTGGTGATCGGTGGATTGGTGGTGATCGGTGTATTGGTGGTGATCGGTGTATTGGTGGTGATCGGTGTATTGGTGGTGATCGGTGTATTGGTGGTGATCGGTGGATTGGTGGTGATCGGTGTATTGGTGGTGATCGGTGTATTGGTGGTGATCGGTGGATTGGTGGTGATCGGTGGATTGGTGGTCATCGGTGGATTGGTGGTCATCGGTGGATTGGTGATCGGTGGATTGATGGTGATCGGTGTATTGGTGGTGATCGGTGTATTGGTGGTGATCGGTGGTGATCGGTGGATTGGTGGTGATCGGTGTATTGGTGGTGATCGGTGTATTGGTGGTGATCGGTGTATTGGTGGTGATCGGTGGATTGGTGGTGATCGGTGGTGATCGGTGGATTGGTGGTGATCGGTGGATTGGTGGTGATCGGTGGATTGGTGGTGATCGGTGCATTGATGGTGATCGGTGCATTGATGGTGATCGGTGCATTGGTGGTGATCGGTGGATTGGTGGTCATCGGTGGATTGGTGGTCATCGGTGGATTGGTGATCGGTGGATTGGTTGAGGTCGGTGGATTGATGGTGATCGATGGATTGATGGTAATCGGTGTACTGATGGTGATCGGTGGATTGGTGGTGATCAGTGCATTGGTGGTGATCGGTGGATTGGTGGTCATCGGTGGATTGGTGGTCATCGGTGGATTGGTGGTCATCGGTGGATTGGTGATCGGTGGATTGATGGTGCAGTATTATTTACCAGTGACTCTGCAGTACTTCTGTAAGTTTTATTCCATATTTTATTGTGTATTTTCTAATGACAGTAAACAGAGCTGATTTTAAAATCGAACTTTTACACAGTGACCATCTGAAAACACCAGAATGAGTATTTTCTGATCTGCAGTTTAATGAAACGGAGGAATTCTGCTCCTTTATTGCTTTTATTTAATATATCTGAGGTCAGACAGTGAACGAACCTCCCTGGAACCCAGATAGAACCTTTAACTAACCTGTAACTAACCTAAATATAACCTTTAACTAACTCCAGTGTGACCTCAGCCTCTCGGTGACTCATCCTCATTCGCTCTCTTTGTGATGACATCACTGCTGTGGAGCTCAGAGCAGTGACCTCATCGTCCTGGCTCAGAGGTGATGTCATCTCTTCCAGTTATCTGCAGCGCCAAGTGAAGCCCCGCCCCCTCTGCCGACATCACACCTCTTGTCTGTCTGCTGCAGACACACACACACACACAGCAGTAATGCATAATTAATGGTGGAACACACACGTGCACACACCCTTATACACAAACACACACACACACACACACACACACACACACACACACACACACACACACACACACACACACACACAGAGCAGTAATGCGTAATTAATGTTGGAACACAAACGTGCACACACCCTTATACACACACACACACACACACAAAGACAAGGTGCCTCTGAAAGCTCTCAGCTGATTGGCTGTGGGTGACATCATCAGTTGTGATGTGGAGGTTTCTCCCCTTGTTGCTGCGTCTTATCAACACACACACACACACACACACACACACACACAAACGTACGTTACATACGTGACCTAAACAGCAGCTCCTGTTGGTGTGTAGTCCTCACAGAGATAGGAGGACACACACTGCAGCTGCATTACATCATGGGACATTGTGTTCTGCTGCAGTGCATCATGGGAGCTGCAGTCCTTTAACCCTCAACCCTTGATTTAATTAATGTTTGTATTTAATATTTACTCCGTTTTTATTCTTCCATCAGCATGTTTCTCAATGTTCTGGTGATTTATTGGCCAATAATTGGAGTATTGATCAGCCATTCTGTGTATTGATCGGCCGTTCTGCGTATTGATCGGCCGTTCTGCGTTTTGATCGGCCGTTCTGCGTATTGATCAGCTGCTCAGCGTATTGATCAGCCGTTCTGCATATTGATCGTTATTAAACCCTCCAGAGTTTTTTGAACCGTTGGATCTAACGAGCTCCAGACTGTTTGGCCGTGAATCAGCGACAGATGGAGACGATCAGCTCTGACGATGAGCAACACGTCGGAGTCAGACTTCAAATTTAGCACTGACATTTCCTCACAGCGACCCAGAAACAGAACATTCATTCACATTAAATCAGTTTTACTGCATTTATCATGAGATCATTAACATCTCTGAACAATAAACTTATCAGGATGCAAAATAAAAAAATGTTTAGCTTCAATAATCTGCAGGAAAGTCTGTCGCAGTTTTCCAAGCTTTTTTCATACACATCAGTTGTTGAGCTGCGCAGTTAGCCGGATGCTAATCATGATTTTAGCTCCTCAGTTAAATCAACAAGTTTATGTTTCAAATGCAGAGTAGCTGTTAGCTTAGCTCACTGCACTTTCTGCTATTTTCCCTACACTGATAGCTACTAGCCCAGAAATGCTAGCTGCTGCACTCAGAATGCTAGCTGTTAGCCTACTGATAGCAATGTTTAGTGTAGCGATGCTAGTTGCTAGCATACAGATGCTTGTGACACTCATACAGATGCTAGTCATTAGCATAAGGATGATAGCTGCTACTCTATGGATGCTAGTAATTAGCTAAGGTATGCTATTGATTCACCTAGAGATTTCTGCTTGTTATAATAGGGATGCTACTTACTTGTTGCTACCTAGATATGCTAGTGACTGGCCTAGACTTGGTAGCTACTATGCTTGTGATGCTAGCTGTTAATTAGGGAGTGTCAGTATCTAGCCTAGAGATACTTGTTGCTAGCATAGAGATGCTAATTGCTAGCATATGGATGCTAGTCCTATGTTGCTAGCCTAGGAATGTTTGTGACACTCCTACAGTTGCTAGTCATTAGTGTAGGGATGCTAGTTGCTACTCTATGGATGCTAGCAATTATCTAAGGTATGTTAGTTACTCACCGAGAGATATCTGCTTGCTAGCATAGGGATGCTACAGAGTTGATGCTACTTAGATATACTAGTGACTGGCCTGGAATGCTGACCACCACACTTGTGATGCCAGCTTGTTAATCAAGGAATGCTGCTATCCAGCCTACAGATGCTACTATCTAGCCTAGAGATGCTAGTTGCTAGCATATGGATGTTAGGCCCATCTTGCTAGCCTAGGAATGCTTGTGAAACTCCCACAGTTGCTAGTCATTAGTGAGGGGATGCTTGTTGCTACTCTATGAATGCTAGCAACTAGCCAAGGTATGCTAGTGATTCATCTAGAGATTTCTGCTTGCTAGCATAGGGATGCTACTGACTTGTGGCTACCTACATATGCTAGCGAGTAACCTGGAATTGCTATTCTATTCTATTTATCCAGAAATGTCAGTATCTAGCCTAGAGATGCTAGTTGCTAGCATAGAGATACTAGTTGCTAGCCTGGAAATTCTAATCTCATGTTGCTAGCCTAGGAATGTTTGTGACACTCCTACAGTTGCTAGTCATTAGTGTAGGGATGCTAGTTGCTACTCTATGAATGCTAGCAATTATCTAAGGTATATTAGTGACTCATCGAGAGATATCTGCTTGCGAGCATAGGGATGATACTGACTTGTCATCACCTAGATATGCTAATGACTAGCCTAGAATTGCTAACCACTGCACTTGTGATGCTAGCTGTTGATTAGGGAATGCCAGTATTTAGCCTAGAGATGCTAGTTGCTAGTATAGGGATGCTAGGCCCATGTTGCTAGTCTAGGAATACTTGAGACACTCCTGCAATTGCTAATCATTAGTGTAGGGATGCTAGTTGCTACTCTGTGGATGCTAGAAATTAGGTAAGGTATGCTATTGATTCACATATTGATTTTTACTTGCTAGCATAGGGATGCTATTGACTTGTGGCTACCTATATATGCTAATAAGTAGCCTAGGAATGCCAACCACCACACTTGCAATGCTCGCTGTTAGTCCAGGAATGCTACCATCTAGCATAGGGATGCTAGTTGCTAGCATATGGATGCTATCTTAGGAATGTTTGCGACTCTCCTACAGATGCTAGTTATTAGCGTGGGGATGCTAGTGACTTGCTGCTAGCCTAGCTGTGGTCATACATGTGAATCTTGAGCTAATGTCGACGTTAGTGGCAGAAATGAGCTCAAACTTTGACCATAGATGAACAGAATCTTTGTTTTTCTTTTTCTTTTGCTGCTTTTCTGTGAGAAACTTCAAGTTTGACAGATGAAATAGTTTTCTGTGATGTTTCTTCAGCTGCTCTCTGCTTCATGTTGGAACATTGAAACCTTCTCAGGTTTACTTTTCTTCATGTTTCTCCTCCATGTGCTTAGCGTGTGGTTAGCGTGTTCTTTCTGAACTCATTAAGTTCAAGTAAAATCCTCCGTTCGGTTGGAGACGAGGAGGATTCAAACCTCCTCTTCATCCTCCTCCTCCTGCTGCTGCCTCCGCCCTGCTGGACCAATCACAGCCCTGCATCCCGGCCGGCCAATGGGAGGGCTGTGTGGTGATGTCATGGGGTGCTGTGAGGTGCTGATGCTGCCGAGCTGCAGAGCTCAGAGAGACGAAGACAAGCGTCGCTGCAGGGTGAGTTTCTGCTGCTCGCCTTAAAAACACTTTTATTTCAGGTTTTATCCTCAGAACAGAAGAAAGAAACGATCCGCTGCAGCTCATCTGTGTTCTGCTGCCCGTCTCTGATGCAGATTTAGCTCTTTTATTTCTTTCATTTCTTTTATTCCTTTTCTTTCTTTTCTTTCTTTCTTTTCTTTCTTCTCTTTGTCTTTTCCTGCTTGTTTTTCTGCTTTCCTCCACAGTTTGTTGTCTGACTCCAGCTGCTCGTCTCTGCAGAAGCTGATGCGTTACTGGCAACAATGACATCATCGCTTAGTGCGCACACACACACACACACACACACACACACACACACACACACACACACACACACACACACACACACACAAATTTATGACATCATGCTTAAGACTCAGGTTCTCCATCCAATTTGCGTTTTCGTCGTTTTTCTGCAGATTTTTTTGCTTTTCTCTGTTTTCTGATTTACCGCTTTCTGTGTTTTTGCTCCGTCATTCAGACTGCAGGATAAATGTGGATGTTTGGCTTCTTTCTGCAGGTTGTAGATGTAGAAATAACAGATGCTACGATGTTAAACTGCTCTGAGTGGGTTTTAGGTTCAGTTTGCATTCAACAGATTCATGTTTTTACTGTTTGTCTGCAGAAAAAAGCTGCACAAACATGAGTGTTTGTGACTCTTTACGGGGTGAAGGTTGGTGTGGAGGCTGCAGATGAAAGCAGAGCTGCAGATGAATGTTGGCATTCATCTGAATGCTGCAGATGAATGTTTTTACATCCTGCAGCTGAAGATCAGCTGCAGGATGTAAAAATAACAGATGCTGATGATCAGAAGTGGCTGGTTTCAGTTTCAGCTGTTTGGTTGTTTCAGTTTAACAGATTCCTGCACAAACATTAGCAGTGAAATGTGAAAAATGAAGAGAAGTGTGCAGATGAGCTGAGTCTGTCTGTGTTTTTGGCTCTTTCAGGGATAAACATGCAGATTGAAGCAGAGCAGCAGAGCTTCTTTCTGCTCTGAGTGTTTGAACCTGAAGACCCGCTACAGGTTTAATGCTGGGCTGGTTTCTGCAGCAGATTCATGTTTTTCACCGTTTGTCTGCAGAAAAGTAGAAAGAGCTGCTGCTTTCCTCTGATCTGATGTCTGAATGTTTTTGGAGTCTGGTTGTGGTTTGAAGCAGATAAATGTGGATTCTGGATCTCTTTGTGTGTTTCTGGAATAAAAGCTGAGAGTTTGGCTGATTTGGAAGCTGCAGACATGAAACAGTTCCATAAATGATTTGAAGTGATCATCAGGAGTCAGAACATCGTGTCTCTGATTCACCGTCAGCCTTCAGATGTTTTAACCTCCAGAGATGAAGCAGCTGCTGGACAGAAAAC
Organism: Acanthochromis polyacanthus; assembly: GCF_021347895.1. Lineage (NCBI taxonomy): Eukaryota > Metazoa > Chordata > Actinopteri > Pomacentridae > Acanthochromis > Acanthochromis polyacanthus. The sequence continues at coordinate 47,220,429 of NC_067114.1, forward strand.
ATCTGAGTTCAGAGAAGATGCTTCATGAAAGCTTTAAAGGTCAGCAGAGGTTCTTGAACTGTGAGCTTCTGCATCGACTCCTGAACAGAAATGATGTTTAAATGTTGAGTTTCTCTCACAGTTTCACATCCTATACCTTGTTCCTGTGGGTTTCTGGTGTTTCTGCGGGTTGATTTTCTGTTTTTGTTGTGTTTTTGCTGTGTTTTTGTTGTGTTTTTGCTGTGTTTTTGCTGTGTTTTTGTTGTGTTTTTGCTGTGTTTTTGTTGTGTTTTTGTGCTGAACTCTCTCCTCTGTGTGCTTTGTCTCGTCAGGAACAGACTCTACCTCACCACCGTGTCTTCAGCAGCAGGATGACTCTAGCAGGTAAAACTCCTTCTGTCTCTCATCCTGACTGAACCTGTTTGGTTCCTGCAGTGTTTCTTCATGTTTTTTTTATCTTCTGAATGTTGCAGCGTACAGAGAGAAGATGCGAGAGCTCCCCCTGGTGTCCCTCTTCTGCTCCTGCATCCTCCCCCAAAATCCAGAGCCGCCGGCCGAGCAGAAGGAAGGTCAGAGTCGAAACGTGAACTTTGTTTAAATTAAATCAGACTTTCCTCAGGAGTGAGGTCATCCCTGAAACTCTGAGGATTAGAGTTTTTCCCATCATGCACTGGGGGACAACAGTACAGCAACACATCAATATGGAGAGACTGGAGTCATAGAGCTCAGTGGAAACATGCAAAACTATGACAAAGTTAGAAAACTACTGAAAAGTGACAAAATGAACACAGAACTAGACACAAAAAAGGAACAAAATAAACACAAAAGAACAGAAAACCACTGCAAAGAAACACAAAACTGCTAAACGAGAGATAAAACCATCATACAGACACAAAACTAGCATGAAATAGCATAAAGTTATTTAGCGACAAGATGACCGAGAAGAAAAATGAAACATAGACCAAGGGACAGAAACCTAACACAAAGAGACACAAAACAACCACAGAAAGACGCAAAACAACCACAAAGAGACGCAAAACAACCACAAAGAGACACAAAACAACCATAAAGACGCAAAACAACCACAAAGAGGCAAAACAACCACAAAGTGACACAAAACAACCACAAAGACGCAAAACAACCACAAAGAGACGCAAAACAACCACAAAGAGACACAAAACAACCACAAAGAGACGCAAAACAACCACAAAGAGACGCAAAACAACCACAAAGAGACACAAAACAACCACAAAGAGATGCAAAACAACCACAAAGAGACGCAAAACAACCACAAAGAGACACAAAATAACCACAAAGAGACACAAAACCACGACAAAGAGATGCAAAACAACCACAAAGAGACGCAAAACAACCACAAAGAGATGCAAAACAACCACAAAGAGACGCAAAACAACCACAAAGACGCAAAACAACCACAAAGAGACACAAAATAACCACAAAGAGACACAAAACCACGACAAAGAGATGCAAAACAACCACAAAGAGACGCAAAACAACCACAAAGAGACACAAAACAACCACAAAGAGATGCAAAACAACCACAAAGAGACGCAAAACAACCACAAAGAGACACAAAATAACCACAAAGAGACACAAAACCACGACAAAGAGATGCAAAACAACCACAAAGAGACGCAAAACAACCACAAAGAGATGCAAAACAACCACAAAGAGATGCAAAACAACCACAAAGAGACGCAAAACAACCACAAAGAGACGCAAAACAACCACAAAGAGACACAAAACCACGACAAAGAGATGCAAAACAACCACAAAGAGACGCAAAACAACCACAAAGAGACGCAAAACAACCACAAAGAGACACAAAATAACCACAAAGAGACACAAAACCACGACAAAGAGATGCAAAACAACCACAAAGAGACGCAAAACAACCACAAAGAGACGCAAAACAACCACAAAGAGACGCAAAACAACCACAAAGACGCAAAACAACCACAAAGACGCAAAACAACCACAAAGAGACGCAAAATAACCACAAAGAGACGCAAAACAACCACAAAGAGACGCAAAACAACCACAAAGAGATGCAAAACAACCACAAAGAGACGCAAAACAACCACAAAGAGACGCAAAACCACGACAAAGAGATGCAAAACAACCACAAAGAGACGCAAAACAACCACAAAGAGATGCAAAACAACCACAAAGAGATGCAAAACAACCACAAAGAGACGCAAAACAACCACAAAGAGACACAAAACAACCACAAAGACGCAAAACAACCACAAAGACGCAAAACAACCACAAAGAGACACAAAACCACGACAAAGAGATGCAAAACAACCACAAAGAGACACAAAACAACAAAGAGACACAAAACAACCACAGAGACGCAAAACAACCACAGAGACACAACAACTACAGAGAGCCACACAACGGCCACATAGACACAAAACTGCTTCAGAGAAACCTAATAAAAAAGAGAAAAAAAAACTACTTAAAGGTGACAAAACGAACACATACGGACAGAACTAGACAGAATGGAAGTAAAACAAGCACAAAAGGACAGAAAGCAGCTGCAAAGAGACAGAACACTGCTAGAAAAAGACACAAAAAGACCTCAGAGGCTGGTTTAACTAACAGCTGTAGATGTTCGTCTTCTTCTGGATCTTTTCTCTGAATCTCTTTGATGTTTTTCTCTCAGACTGAACCTGGTGAGTTTAAAACCTTCTCCTCTTCCTGTGTTTGCAGCAGCCGGCGTGGTGGACCTGAACCTGTGCAATATCCGAGACATGGAGGTGATCGAGCTGAGCAAGCGTGCCAGCGGCCAGGCCTTCGAGGTCATCCTGAAGCCGCCCACCTTCGACGGAGGCCCCGAGCTGAGGGCCACAACGCCGCCTCGCCAGAAACCATCGCTGGAAGAGATCCAGAAGAAGCTGGACGCCGCTCAGGAGAGGAGGAAGGTAGGAAGTGCACTCCTGATCTCTGAAATCTGACAAAAACTGACCGGATTGTGTTTTAGAGTCACTAACCTGAAGCTCTCTGGCTCCCCCTAGTGTCAGGAGGCCGAGTTGCTGAAGCATCTGGCCGAGCGGAGGGAACACGAGCGGGAAGTCGCTCAGAAAGCTTTGACCAAAGAGCGCCAGGAGCACCGTGCTGACGCCCACAAGGAACAGCGACTGATGCACCTGAACGCATCACAGGAGAAGCTGCAGGAGGAGGTGAGGACCAGAACCTGACCGCAGAACCTCAGGAACACAAATGCTTTCAGAACCAAAAAACACATTCAGAACCAAAAACACCTTCAGAACCAAAAACACCTTCAAGAACCAGAAACACTTTCAGGTTCTGTTTCTGACCGATGTTTGTGTTTGTGTGTTTCAGGAGAAGCACAGCGTGGAGGTGAGGACCAGAACATCAACCAACCAACACCAGCCTAAATTCTACATACTGGAAAACCCAGATGATGGCCTAGGTGTTAGCTTAGCTTAGCATAGATGCTAAGAAGGGAGAAGCTAGCCTAGCTGTCTGCTGCGGTTTTAGGGGAAACTATTTTCTAAAAATTCTGCACAGCATCCCAAGATCTCTCACCAGGACTTGGTGGGAACTCGGTAGGGACTCGGTGACTTGGATTTACAGTTAATCTAAGTCCAACAGCTCCATCTGCTGGACAGTTTGAGTCATTACAGCAACATGCAGCTCTTTAGAGACATCTAGTGGCAGCTGGAGGTGCAGCACAAGCAGCAAACAGGACTGAAGTCACAAACTCTGAGGTCGAGTCAAATACGAGTCCAAGTTAGAACCAAGTCAAGACCAACGGCAGGTGACAAACAAATCAGCTGTTCTTGGTGTTTCAGACGAGTTAATGTCTGAGAACGAGACTGATCGAGTTAAAGCCGGAGTCGAGTCTGAGACAAAACACCATCAAGACGAGTCCGAGTTCAAGTCCTAACCCTAACCCTACCCAAAAGCAACGTAGTTTCTATTTAAGGGGACATTCTGGAAAACCCAGATGATGTCCTAGGTCTTAACTTAGCTTCGATTAGCATAAATGTTAAGAAGGGAGAAGCTAGCCTAGCTGTCCACTGTAGCTTTAGGTGAAACTATTTCCTTAAAATTCTCCACAACGTCCTAAGATTTCTTGTCAAATTAATTTTGAAAATCAACGAGTCCAGGTCGAAACACTCAAGGAATCAAGTCCGAGTCAGAAAATCTACGAAACTGCGACCAGTAGCAAACGAAACTACCTGTAAGGTCAAGAAAAGTTTGGGGTAAATCTTCCACAAGAACAAGACGGCAGCAATGAAGGTTAGATGTTGGAAACTCAAAGAATGTTAACAGACTGATCAGTGTTCGAGTCAAAACACCCACAAGACGAGTCAGAGCACCGACGAGGACGAGAATAATCTGAATAAAGATTCAGTCAGAGCCACCCACCAAACCAGATCAGTCCAAGTTAAACTGAGTCTAAACACCCAGAGATGAGGCAGAGCACGAAAGTCAACCATAATGAGTCCAGATCAAAACACTGACCAACACGAGTCCGAGTAAGAAAACCGACAAAACTGAGCCGAGTTCAAAGTGAAACTACCTGTAAAGTCAAGAACAGTTCGATTCAAAACCTCCACGAGAACAAGATGGCAGCAATAAAGTTCTGTTGGTTAACGTCAGACTCAGTCGAAACCAAACAACCGCTATAATCAAGACACGTGTTTGGAGCAAACATCCAGAGAGACGAGTCCGACTCAAAACACCGATAAGAAACCAGTAAACAGTCACAGAGTCAGAGAACCAGCAGAACCAAGACAAGACTGAAAACCAGGAACAGCAGAAACCATCTGACAGGAAGTGTTGTTGTTGTTGTTGCTTTGTTGTTCCCCAAATGTTTGTTTTCATCCAAGCAGGAAGTAGCAACTATTTATTATCATCTGATTCATTACAGAGTAAGTTATGTGTTGAGTTATTGAAACAAACAAGAAGAAGCCCGTCTGTGGACAGAACGAGTCACGTTTCTACCTGTAGATGTTTAGATGTCACCATTGAAATGTCCTTTAGCTCGTGTTGTGCTAACTGGTGCTAACTAATGCACTGATGCAAAATGACCACAAAGGGACACAAAACACCTAGAATGAGACACAAAAAGGCCTCAGAGACGTGAGGCGAAGATGAAACAAAACCAACAAAATGAGACAGAGAATGACCACTAAACTGCTTCAGAAAATCAGAAAACTACTTAAAAGTGGCAAAACAAACACGTAGAGACAGAAAACAGCTGCAAAGAGACACAAAGCTATCACAGTTAGACGCAAAACAGCATGAAACAACCACAAAGCGACACAAAACTGCTAAAAAATGACAACAAACAGAGACAGAACTCAACAAAATGGAAGCAAAACAAACAAAATGACAGAAAACCAGTTACAGCAGAAACCATTTGACAGGAAGTGGTGTTGTTGCTTCGTTGCTTCCCAAATGTTTGTTTTCATCCAAACAGGAAGTAGCAACTATTTATTAGCATCTGATTCATTACAGAGTAAGTTATGTGTTGTGTTATTGGAACAAACCAGAAGAAGCACGCCTGTGGGCAGAACATGTAGCGTTTGTTCCTGTAGATGTTTAGATGTTGTGTCTCCTTTACTTTGTGTTGTGCTAACTCATGCTAACTGGTGCTAACGTTAGCCTTCTGCTCTCTGCCTGCAGGTGTCTTGATGGCCTGATCACAACACAAGCTGAACCTTATTTGGAAGCCATTTTGAGGCTGGTTGATGAACCCGGCGCTGCTCCGACTGACAGGAAGTGACTCTGAACAGAGAAGAAGAAGATGAGGAGGACTTAGGGCGAGTCAGAGCGCTCCACCTCCTCGGTTCCATCCGGACTCTTTTTACCGAGACGAACTCTTAACATGGAGAAATGGAGCTGCAGATTCAGTCGTCATCAGATGACTTTTATGTGCTTCGTTGCCATGCCGACAGTGTGTTCATGTGTGTGTGTGTGTGTGTGTGTGTGTGTGATTGTGTTTTTATCAACCAAACATGGACAGCAGCTGGACCCACACCGCTACGGAAACTTCACACAAACCGAGTCCAGAAAATACATGACAAACGGCAGGCTGGACTGTCTGGACCTGAAGGGACTTGGCTGGGACTCGGTGGGGACTCGGTGGGGACTCGGTGGGACTCAGTGACCTGGATTTATAGTTAATCTGAGTCCAACAGCTCCATCTGCTGGACAGTTTGAGTCATTACAGGAACATGCAGCTCTTTAGAGACATCTAGTGGCAGCTGGAGGTGCAACACAAGCAGCAAACAGGGCTGAAGTCACAAGACGAGTCCAAGTTAAAAACAAGTCTAGACCAACAGCAGGCGACAAACAAATCAGCTGTTCTTGGTGTTTTAGACGAGTTAATGTCTGAGAACGAGACGACTCGAGTTAAAGCCGGAGTCGAGTCTGAGACAAAACACCATCAAGACGAGTCCGAGTTAGAGCACCGACTAGATTCCAAACAAGTCCAAACTACTCAACTACATGAGCTTAATTCAAAGCAAAGACTGAGGCAGATCTGAAAACCACAAATATAAGACGGGTCCAAGTCAGAAACAGGTTCAAGTCCAAGTCAAAACACCAACAAGATGAGTCCAAGTTAGAGGATTAGAAACCAAAACAAGTCCAGTCTGAGCTACTAATGAACAGAAGTGGAATTCAGAGCATCACCAAACCGAGACAAATCTGAACAAAAGCCCCCATGAGACGAGTCAGAGACAGGGTCGAGTCCGAGTCAGAACACATACAAGATGAGTCCTAGTTAGAGCCCCTCTGAGAACACTCCCCAAACTAGAACAATTTCAAGTCCGACCATCAGTAAAAATAAAAACAAGAATAGTCAGAGGCAGGGTTGAGTCCAAGTCCAAACATCAGCAGGACAAGTCCGAGTTAGAGCACCAACAAGAACAATCAAAGTCCGAGACAGTTTTTTCTGTCTGAGGCGAGTCAAAGCTGGGAGCGAGTCCGAATCAACTCACCTCAGAGACAAACAAGTCCGGTCCAAAATACTCAGAAAGACGAGTCCAAGTTAGAGAAACAGTTATAATTTGTGTCTGAGCAAAAAATGACTAGTCCGAGTCATAGACAGTGTCGAGTTGGAGTCAAAACACCTTCGAGACCCAACAACCACCAAACCAGGATCAGTCTTAGAACCAAAACGACCAAGACAGGTTAAAGCATGAACAAGAATTTGGTCTAAACAAGTCTCCTTGACAATTACTGAGAGCCACATAAAGTATAGACGAGACGAGTAGAAACTGAAACACTCAGACGAGTCCAAGTCAAAACCCCGAGACGTCGGACGAGTCTCACAACTAGTGACCAAGTCCAGTGAAAACCACACAGATAAAGCCAAGTCAGAACACAGAAAGTCAAAAACGAGTGTTGGGTTGAACAAAGACGAGTCCCAAGAGAGGTAAACGTCTGAAACCACCAAAATGAAATAAAACAGCAACAACATGAAACACAAACAGCCCAGCTTTCATTTCTCAGTTTCTGTGTCTGAATATCAACCGTTAGCTAATGTTAGCATAGCTACCACTCATGCTAGCATCTGGAGTTGTGTTTCCGTGTTTCCTTCATGCGTGACCTGGTTGAAGCTGCATGTTTGTTCCTGAACGACCCATTGGCTGTGCTAACAAACAGCTAGCTAGCTCCTGCGGCTAACATTAGTGTGAATGAGTGTTTACAGCTGCTTGTACAGTAAAATTACGATGACGATGTACAGAAATCACATTATATTTTAAATCCAACAATAAAACAAACACACTTTACTGCTTTGTTCTGTGTTCTTTTATTGAGTCGATATAAATACATTAAAATAACCAATAAATACCAGCTGAAGATCAAACACTTCAATAAATAACCTTAAACTATAAATAATACACGTATGAATATAATGTGTGTGTAGTCAAGTAGTTTCTGCAGGTGAATTAATTATAATACAAATCTGTAGAAATAAACAGGTTCAGCAGTGAGCAGCATGTAGGCGACACATGAAAACAAACCGAAGCAAAGTTGGTTAGACAGTAATCTGTTAATAGCTAATGTGTAAATTATGAGCTACGTGTGATTTAAAAAGAAGTTTAAATATTTGACTGTTTTTAGGTTTTCTGTTTGGTAGAAACAGTTTCTGTCTTTTTAATTCTGGTTCAATCTGATTTAATAAATTCAAATATTTCTGTAAATATTATTATGATTTGGACTCATCAGGATGAATTTATTTACTGCTGATTATTTTTCTGGTGTCAGTAGAAGCTAATTGATGCTAGCTGATGCTAACTGATGCTAATCGTTGGCTCTTCATTGCTGCTCTACGACAGCGGGCCGGACACAGGTGCAGCCGACGGCGACGCGGCGAAACTCCAGTCGGTAATGGTAGCTAGGCTCCGCCCCTGTCGACCTGATGCGGCGCAGCATCATCACCTGGTGCATTATGGGTCGTGACTCCAGGTTCTGGTCCTCCTGGCCGTGACGGTCCAGGCAGCCCTTCAGCAAACAACGAGCCTCGGACAGAACCGGAGGGAAGAGAGAGTCGTCACTGGAGACGCTGAGGAGGGTCAGAAACACATCAAAAGCATGTCAGAAACACATCAGAAACACGCCAAAAACACATCAGAAACACGCCAAAAAGACGTCAGAAACACGCCAAAAACATGTCAGAAACGTCAGGAACATGTCAGAAACACATTAGAAACATGTCAGCAGCATGTCAGAAAGACATCAAAAACACGGTAGGAACACGTCACAAACACGCCAAAAACAGGTCAGAAACGTGTCAAAAACACATCAGAAATATGTCAGCAACATGTGAAAAACTTGCCAAAAACACATCAGAAACACATAAAAACTTGTCAAAAACATGTTAAAGACACGTCAAAAACACGTCAGCAACAAGCTAAGATCATGCTAACTAACCATGTATGCTAACTCACTTGTATGTCCATGGGGAGATGGAGTCGTTGGCCAGAACACGGATGTTTCCGCTGAGAACCAAAGTGTTGGAGTCCAGTTTCAGGGGGACTGTTTCTGGGGGCGCGCCATCAGAGGACTTCCTGTGGGCTTTTGAGGTCTTCGGCATGGCGTTGACCTCTGGCATCATCATCACCATCACCATCATCGCAGCCATGACGACGGCCTGAAGGGGTGGAGCCACAAAAACGTACGATGACGTCATACTTACAAACAATCTGAGTAAAATCAGAAAATTACAAAAAGTTGACAGAAAAGAATCAAAAATTAAGCAAAAAATAAAAAATAAAACAAGAAACATTAAAAATGAACAAAAACTGTTTAAATAATATAAATATAAATAAAACTGATTAAAAGATTAAATGAAAAAATGAAGAAAAGATAAAAATAAAACCATCTCACAGTTTGGTGCTAAAATCAGGAAAATATTTAAAAATTGAAGAAATAAAATAATATAATATTGATAATATATGTCATGAATTTATTACTTTCTGATCACTGATCAGCCAGAAATAATTCACATGAAAGTTTTTAGTTTTTACAGGAAACTGACGTCAGTTTAGGAAGAACTTTTCACAATAAAATAGTTTTTGTGTTTTTATGAGAAACTTTAGTTCTTTATGAGATTTTTTAAACTTAACCGTTTTCATGAGAATTTTTCAATTCTTTTTCTTTTTGTTCCAAAGAAAAACTGCAAATTTATAGACTTTATGGCGCAAAACTAAATGAATTAAAAACAAGAATCCAGATTTTACTCCACAAAACGGAGCTTTTACTGAGAAGAAAAAAATCTAAATCGTTTTAAAATTTATGCTAAAAATTAAATTATTATGAAAACTTGTCATCTCAAATCTGAAATAATCTCAAATAATAATACAAGAAATATTACAAAATGTGCTCTCAATCCTTTATACAGGTTAGAATAAAGACAAATCTGTAAATAAAAATGTCATAAACTATTGAAATAAATTTACTTTTATGCATTAAATATTCAGAGTTGTTTCATATTTTTCTGTTCAGCCAATTACACCTGAGCAGCATTTTCTATGAAAATTTACATTAAATAAGGAATTTGTTGCAATATTTCACACTTAAATGTTCACTTATCGTGTTTTTACTGATTTATTCATATTTTTTATTATTTATGTCATCAAGAACCCTGCAGGCCTCCGTACCTTCAGCTTTTGTGTTGATTCCAAACGTACGTTTAGATGATTTATGGAAAAAAATCGACGATATTTCAGAGGTTTAAACGTGTTTTTATGTTTCTCATTTCTTACCGTCGCTCTGCTGGAGCTTGTTGATGAAAACATTCTGATGCTTCTTCTGTAGGTTCTCCTTGGGATGGTTCAGATGGAAGAAGGTTCCCCGGGTTCTGCTGGAGGTTCAGGTTCAGGTTCAGGTCCTGGTTCTTCTCTGATGGTCTCTCCTGGTCTCTGATGGTCTCTGCTGGTCTCTGCTGGTCTCTGCTGGTCTTCTCCTGGTCTCTGGGCTTTTATCTGGTCTCCTCGGGGCTCGGACCTCCTCTGATGATGTCACAGCGTCTCTTCCTGCGTTTGAAGTGGAACCGCATGACGAGGCCTCGACCCACTTTCAGTCGACTCAGAGGTGAATCTGCCGCGAACACGGAGCTTTTCTAGGTCAGATCTTCTCAGATGTTCTCAGATGTTGGGCTGCAGAAGTGATGAGTGAGCAGCTTCAAATTGGATTCATCGTTGAAGCTGCAGAGGCTCCATCACAACCCGTCAACACTTCAAACAGTCTGTGTAAACTGAAAACCTTCTGACATAATGTGAATAATCAGCAGCTCTGATCAGAGATAAAAACCTGGAAGTTTCTTCTCAGATCATCTGAACCATTAAAACTGTTAGATCATCCATAGTTTAGTTTTTCTGCTCAATCACTTCTAAAAGTTCAACTAAAATCAGTTTATTTTCATGTTTAGGACCAAATATTTCACATTAAAGTGTTTTAAATGTTTACTTTTAGATTACTGAGACTTTTATTAACGTCTCTTCACAGATTATTGATCGATTAGTCTGATATTACTGATTATAAATCAATGCCATGATGATAAATAAGAGAAACTTTCATGTTTTTATCTTTAATATTTCCTCAGATGTTCTTGATCAAACAGATTTAATGAATAAATCTGAAAAAAATATGTTGATGGGCAGATTTTTAAATAAATATTTCATAATTTCATGTTAAATTTCAGAAATATTTTTATAAATATCCAGATTTTTTGCTCTAAAAGTCTCACTTCTTCCTTCTTTTTGCTTAATTTACCTAAAAATCTCCCAAAACATCTCAGTTTATGTAAAATCAGAGAGAAATTGTTCACATTGGCTGTAACATTGCATCAAATTTTGGAAACTGCTCAAAATTTCTCCAAAATCTGTTAAAATCGTCCAGAATTGGATTAAAAATTATCTAAAAATGACAAAAGAATTGTTTAAAATGAGAATAAATGATCCAAAGTGACTTAAAATGGAGCGAAAATCACATAAATCATCTGAAATGAGGAATAAATGGTTTAAAATGACTCAGAAACTGATCAATAATGTCTCCATAATCACAGATTATTGATCTATTAGTCTGATTACTGATTATGAATCAATAACTTGATGATAAATCAGGAAACGTCCTCCGTCTGTTCTCTGGTTTTATTACGTTTCTCAGATGTTCCAGCGTTTGTTAATATTTAATAAATAGACCTGAACTTTTTATTCCATAATAAAACGTCATTCGTCTCCAAAAGTCACTAAAATAAAAGAGAAACAAACTTTGTTCAGGTTTTTCACATCAAAAACTAAAAAACTGAAAGTCTCTCTTTTTTTTATACAATTTTTAATCCAATTCTGGACGATTTTAACAGATTTTAGAGTCAATATGAACAATTTCTCTCTAATTTAAGATCAACTGGAAGATTTTTAGGTAAATTAAAAACAAGGAGCAAAAAATCTTGATATTTATAAAAATATTTCTGAAACTTATTTAAAAATCTGCCCATCAACCCATTTTTGTTGTCAGATTTATTCATTAAATCTGTTTGATCAAGAATATCTGAAGGAATATTTAAGATAAAACATGAAAGTTTTTCTGATTTATCATCAAGTTATTGATAAATAAATCAGTAAAACTGAACCAAGAGATCAATAATCTGTGAAGAGACGTTAATAAAAGCCTATTAGTGATATTTTCTGTCTCAATCATATAAAACTAAACATTTAAACACTTTAATGTGAAATATTTGGTCCTTAAAAGGAAAATAAACTGATTTTAGTCGAACATTTAAAGAAAAAAGTTAAATTCCTGCTGAACTTTCATATTTTTTCTCTAAACAGAAATAAACCTGATTTAGTTCCTCTAAACAGAGTTTTTCTGTTTTTTAATGACAAATTTTAGTATATTTTTGGCACTTCTGTGATTTTTAAACATATTTTTTAATGTTTTTGTGAGAATTTTTCTTTTTTTCCCTTTTTAACTGCACTTTTGAAGTTTATTCTGAACAGAAAACGAAGCAGAAATCTGAATTTTCAGTAAAACGTTGAAGCAGAAAGTTTCCCTCAGAAAATCCCTCCGACAGAAATGAAACTGAGGATTTTCTGCTCTTTTATTGTTTCTGTCAAAGCAGCTCAGAAAGTTCTAAAAGTTGGTCTGCTGATTTGAGCTTTTCTGTTATTTTTGGCTCAAAGTGAAATCTAAAAGGAGTCTGTTGGCCACCACATTCTGGGATGTTTATTTATTCAGATCAGGAGTTTATGGAGCTTTTATTTCATCCAGAGAGAATTTAGGAGCTCAGCTTTTTCAGTTTCTAATTCAGATTTTCATCTTTTTGCTCAAAAACAATCATCGATGTTTTTTTATTTGGTTTGGTTTGATTGTTGATTTCATTCAGAAAACAGATCAGATCATCTCCAGAGTAAAATCTAGAATCAGCTTTCTCTCCCACAATAAATCTTCATTCTTCCAAATCCCTCCATGTTAAAGCGTCTCTGCTTCTAATATTGGGTCATGGTGTTGTATCTGGCCCTCCATAAACCAGACACCATCTGTCCTCATCCACCTCCGGCTTTACTAGCAGAGCTCCTTCCTACACCACTGCAGCTTCTACAACCTGTGAACTGGAATCTGTCCACTCCTGATCACAGTTAAACTGGTGTCTCTTCATCCACCAAACCCTCCTTGTCTCCGTTCATTACTCATCATTCATAGCTCTACTCTTTGTTCTTCATTCACCTCCTCATCCCCAAACTTCGTACCACTCTCAGTCGATCCTCATTTCAGTTTTCTGCTGCTAATGACTGGACCGCTCTACAAAGTCCCTAAAACTCTCCTCATACATGTCACTGTTGTCATTTAAAAAGCAGCGAGAGAAACGCTTCTGGACCTCTGGACCTGTTTTAGCTTGTTTAGCCTTTCTATTTTTAAAAGTCTCTGTGTATTTTGTTTTTTAATAGGAAGGAACATGGAGAAAAGCCACACATGTGCAGGAGAACATGGAGAAAAGCCACACATGTGCAGGAGAACATGGAGAAAAGCCACACATGTGCAGGAGAACATGGAGAAAAGCCACACATGTGCAGGAGAACATGGAGAAAAGCCACACATGTGCAGGAGAACATGGAGACTCCATGCAGGAAGATCCAGGAAGGACAGGACGAGAACCGAGGATCCTCCAGCTGTGAGGCAGCGATGCTAACCACTGATGCACTGTGCAGCCCAAACCCAGAATAACACATCAGATACACCATATTGCCAAAAGTATCTGCTCACCCATCCAAATAATCAGAATCAGGTGTTCCAATCACTTCCATGGCCACAGGTGTATAAAATCAATCACCTGGGCATGCAGACTGCTTTTACAAACATTAGTGAAAGAATGGGTCGCTCTCAGGAGCTCAGTGAATTCCAGCGTGGAACTGTGATAGGATGCCACCTGTGCAACAAATCCAGTCGTGACATTTCCTCTCTCCTAAATATTCCGCAGTCAGCTGTATTATAAGAAAGTGGAAGTGTGTGGGAACGACAGCAGCTCAGCCACCAAGTGGTCGACCACGTAAACTGATGGAGCGGGTCAGAGGATGCCAAGAGGTGGACAACTTTCTGCAGAGTCAATGAATACAGACCTTCAGACTTCATGTGGCCTTCAGATTAGCTCAAGAACAGAGCTTCAGCAGAGAGCTTCATGGAATGGGTTTCCATGGCCGAGCAGCTGCATCCAAGCCGTACATCACCAAGTACAATGCAGAGCGTGGGATGCAGTGGTGTAAAGCACGCCGCCACTGGACTCTAGAGCAGTGGAGACGCCTTCTATGGAGTGACCAATCACGCTTCTCCATCTGCCAATCTGATGGACCAGTCTGGGTTTGGTGGTTTCCAGGAGAACCATACTTGTGGGACTGCATTGTGCCAAGTGTAAAGTTTGGTGGAGGGGGGATTGTGGTGTGGGCTTGTTCTTCAGGAGCTGGACTTGGCCCCTTAGTTCCAGTGAAAGGAACTCTGAATGCTTCAGCATACCAAGACATTTTGGACAATTCCATGATCCCAACTTTGTGGGAACAGTTTGGAGCTGGCCCCTTCCTCTTCCAACATGACTGTGCACCAGTGCACAAAGCAAGGTCCATGAAGACATGGATGACAGAGTCTGGTGTGGATGAACTGGACTGGCCTGCACAGAGTCCTGACCTCAGCCCGATAGAACACCTTTGGGATGAATTAGAGCGGAGACTGAGAGCCAGACCTTCTGGTCCAACATCAGTGTGTGACCTCACAGATGAGCTTCTGGAAGAACGGTCAAAAATCCCCATAAACACACTCCTAAACCTTGTGGACAGCCTTCCCAGAAGAGTTGAAGCTGTTGTAGCTGCAAAGGGTGGACCGACGTCATATTGAACCCTATGGATTAGGAATGGGATGTCACTGATGTTCATATGCGAGTCAAGGCAGGTGAGCAAATACGTTTGGCAATATAGTGTACATCTGGAAGCTAATACATAAAAACTGAAGTAAAATGTCACCATGAGGCTAGCTACTAAAAGCCATTTTAAACTGAAGGATTTGATTTCTTTAGTGATGGGGATCTGGGTCCAGAAGCTCCACTTTGACTAAAAGACGTAGTTGACAGAAACATACTCTGACTACTGGCTCAGTTTGGTTTCTTTCAAATATCACCCCTAAATTTCTGACCATCGGTCTCAAAGTCATTGAACCAAAACCCGATATATCACAAATCATACCTGACAGATTATATCATGTCTTTACCTGTGATCAGAGTTTCAGTTTGAGCTGCAAATAATCAGAACTTCAACTGAGTCATTGTGATGTCATCGTCAGGTTCTGCTTGCATGTTGTTCGTCTGAACCCAGACCCTGATCCTTTAAGAGTCCTGAACTCAGACCCTGGTCCTGGAGGGGCCCTGAACCAGTGGTTGAACCTCCTGGAGCTCCTCTGTAGCAGGAAGCAGGTCTGCAGTGACCTGGTTTAGAGGTGACTCAGCAGCAGGTTCTGCAGCATCATCACTTCATGCTGCTCCTCCTGACCTCCTTTATCGATCTTATCTCTGAGGCCACTTCCTGCTTCCTGCTCCGTCTGCAGCCCCCGGATGACTAAACTCTTCTGACTTCGCCACCTCTGAAACAGTGAACTTTCACACAGTCTAAAGCTTTAAACTTTACATTTCTCTGGTTTCAGTTGGAAAATGAGACTAAAGCTATAAAATGAAAGGATCAGAAACATTATGATCCTTCTACAGGTCTTTAGATTTCACCACCACATCTGGATTAAACATCACCTGTTATTTCTCCATAGTAGCAAAATAAACACAAAGAATTACAGCTAAAAGCACTTCCGGACTTCTTCCACTGCAGTTTAAATCCTCTGTAGTGTTTAACCCAAAACCTCTGACCACTGAAACAAGCTAACTGCACAGCTAAAGTCACATAAACAGGCTAACTACACAGCTAAAATCACATAAACAGGCTAACTACACAGCTAAAGTCACATAAACAAGCTAACTACACAGCTAAAGTCACTTAAACAGGCTAACTATACAGCTAAAGTCACATAAACAGGCTAACTACACAGCTAAAGTCACACAAACAGGCTAACTACACAGCTAAAGTCACACAAACAGGCTAACTACACAGCTAAAGTCACACAAACAGGCTAACTACACAGCTAAAGTCACACAAACAGGCTAACTACACAGCTAAAATCCCATAAACAGGCTAACTACACAGCTAAAGTCACATAAACAGGCTAACTACACAGCTAAAGTCACATAAACAGGTTAACTACACAGCTAAAATCACATAAACAGGCTAACTACACAGCTAAAGTCACATAAACAAGCTAACTACACAGCTAAAGTCACTTAAACAGGCTAACTACACAGCTAAAGTCACATAAACAGGCTAACTACACAGCTAAAGTCCCATAAACAGGCTTACTACACAGCTAAAGTCCCATAAACAGGCTAACTACACAGCTAAAATCCCATAAACAGGCTTACTACACAGCTAAAGTCACATAAACAGGCTAACTACACAGCTAAAGTCACTTAAACAATCTAACTGCACAGCTAAAGTCACATAAACAGGCTAACTACACAGCTAAAGTCACTTAAACAATCTAACTACACAGCTAAAGTCACATAAACAGGCTAACTACACAGCTAAAGTCACATACACAGGCTAACTACACAGCTAACGTCACATAAACAGGCTAACTACACAGCTAAAGTCACATAAACAGGCTAACTACACCGCTAAAATCCCATAAACAGGCTAACTACACAGCTAAAGTCACATAAACAGGCTAACTACACAGCTAAAGTCCCATAAACAGGCTAACTACACAGCTAAAGTCACACAAACAGGCTAACTACACAGCTAAAGTCACATAAACAGGCTTACTACACAGCTAAAGTCCCATAAACAGGCTAACTACACAGCTAAAGTCACACAAACAGGCTAACTACACAGCTAAAATCCCATAAACAGGCTTACTACACAGCTAAAGTCCCATAAACAGGCTAACTACACAGCTAAAGTCACATAAACAGGCTAACTACACAGCTAAAGTCATAGAAAAAGTTAACCTGAAAAAAAGTGAAAAACAAACAGATTCTCAGAAAGGTTCTGTACTTTTTGTCCAAATTTTTTATTTAATGAGAAGGATTTTTGTTAAATTAAGATTTCAAGGTTCAAGATTTATATTAGACAAACAGTCGAGAGACACTGGAAGTCTAAAATACAATAAAAACTTGAAAAATCTCATAAATAAATGCATAAATGAAAAACTATTTTTAAATATAATGAATCCTGAAAATCCACTAAATACATACATAAATAAATTACATTAAAATAAGCAGATCAGATAAATTAAATGTAATTTTAAAAAATATGATCAAATACAGTAAAAATGTAAAAAAAATCCAATGAATAAATACATAAATAAAAAGATATTTTTAAATACAATAAAAACATGAAAAATCATAAATAAATTGTACTGAAATAAGTAGGTGAAATAAATACAATATAATTTAAAATACTATTGAATACAACAAAAATGTGAAAAATTAAATAAATAAGCAAATAAAAAATGCCATTACAATAAGCAGATGAAAAAATAAATCTAAATAAATCAATCATCAAATACAAGAAAAACCTGAAAATCTGATACATAAATACATAAATAAATGACACTGAAATAAGTAGATGGAACAAAATGCCATTTATCAATAATTATTCAATGTAATGAAAATATGAAAAATTAAATAAATAAATAATCAAACAAAAAGTGAAGCAAAGAGATAAATATACGGGCTTTAAAAAACAACTAAAGGAACAAAATTAAATGAATTAAAAATATATGAAAACTAAAATTAAATAAATTAAATTAAAAGAAAAGATACAAAAAATCTAAAATATAAATCAAGAAAAAAACCTAAATTAGACATAATCAGCTGTGAAGCTTCTGGAAGTTTTTAAACTTCTGATTTTTCAAAAATTTCTTTTTGTTTTCAGTTCTCCCTCCGTCCAGCAGAGGGCGTCACTCTTCCTCTCCAGTCTCCACCTGCTTCCTGCTTCTGTGAGTTCATCCCAATGACGTATATATATATATATATATATATATATATTGCTATATATGTACGTCATTGGTTCATCCTTTTATCAAACCTCATGAGATCAACTGAGACGTTTAAAGTCGTCTTCAGGAGTTTAAACCTGCAGATTAGAACTGTTTGTTGATGAATCGATTTTAGTTTATTGACAGGAAGTTAAACCAGCGTTTTTATCAGCTGAAAGAATCAGTTTTTCATTTAATACGAAGGATTTAGTTAAATTTAGATTCAAGAATCAAGATTTTTATTTCCCATTCGTGCACAAACAGACAGTCTGGACCATAATAGTAATATATAAATATAATTATATTATATTTTACAGTCTGTAGTCCGGATATGCTGGAGGTCTGGGACTTCAGTAAAAATACAATAAAATAAACATCAAAACAGGAAGTACAAAAAAAAACCTCCACAAGAGTAATAATAGATAAAATACTAAAATATGATGAATAAATTTTATTTATGTGTTCACGACTGACCAGGAGTTTAACTGAAAAAAAAAAAACAACCGAAACTTATCAAAGAGAATCAGCAGCTTTTAAATCCAAAAAATTAACAAAATAAGAGTCTGATGCTCGATTTAACGTCGATGGAAATCATCTCTGGGAAAAAAATAAATAAATTTCTCAAACAAATGTGTGTTTAAATGAATTAATCGGTTGATTCCACTAAATTCCTGTATAATATTTTAATGTATTTAATTTTAATTCCAAATATGAGTCCACTGTTCCAGGCTTTATGTTGTTTTATTTTTAGTTTATTGTTCATCTTCAGATATTTATGACTTTTTTCTATATTTAAAAAAACATTTTATGGCTCCAGTGAACTTTAAGACGTCTCTGTTCTGTTTTCTAGTTTTCCTCGTTCTTGTCAGATTATTGTTGCTGTTGTTTTGATGGAGGATTAATTAATAAATTACACCAAAAACCATCTAACAGCATCTTAACTGGAGGTAAGTTTTATTTATTTTTATTTTTCTACTTTCATTCTCTGTCATTTAAAATCTCTTTTCTGTCAATAACTATTCAGTATTTAATATTGTTTAAATTTATACTAAGTGTAAAAAATAATAAAAGCAACACAAAATAATACATGAAAAAAATGTATTAAAAAATAAATACAATAAATAAAAAATATATTTAAAAATGAAATAATAAATATAAATTTTAAATGACATTTAGAAGATAATTAACAAACGAATAAATGAATTTTACTGAAATAAGTAGATGAAATGAATAAAAATATGATTTAAAATATTTTAATTAAATTTATTAATTTTAATAAATCAAATTTTAATTTATTAATGTTATAAAATATAAACACAATGAAAACATGAAAAAATCTAATAAACAAATACATAAATAATTAGCATTAAAATAAGTACAGTAAATAAATGAAATTGATTTTTGTCAAATAAAATACAACAAAAACATGAACAATCCAGTCAATAATTATAGAAATAAATGACACTGAAATAATAAGGTGAAATAAAATGTAATTTAAAAATGATCATAAAAATAAATATAAAAATCCAATAAATAAATACATAAATAAATGACATTTAAATAAGCAGATGAAATAAATAAAATTGAATTTTAAAAAAATACTATTAAATATAATGAAAACATGAATAATCTAATAAATAAATAAATACAGAAATAAATGACATTAAATAAATGAAATGGAATTCATAATATTAATAAATGATATTGAAATAAGCAAATGAAATAAGTAAAATGTTAGTTAAAAAGTTATGATTAAATTTTGGAAACATGTGAAAAATCAAATAAATTAATTGAATATCTGACCCTGACATTTAAATAAGTAGATTAAATTAATTAAATAGATTTTTACGAGCCATATAATTAAAACATGAAAAAATAAAATAAATAAATAAATGAAAAAATTAAATATATAGAAATTAAATAATGAAATTTAAAAAAAATCTGAAATATAAAAAAGGAAAAACAAACAAACAAATAAAACAGAAACAGTCTGACAGTCACTGATCTATAAATAAAATAAACCAGATTATAAACACCTCCTGTCTCAGAAAACATCAGAATAAAAGCAATAAAACCAGAATAAAAGTCATTAAATCTAAACTTTATTCAGTAACTTCTGGGTCAAACTGACTCTGAGGTTAGATGAAATGTTGTCATCTTCCTCATTGTTTCCTCCTCCTCCACCTCCCACATTCAAACGGGGTTACCGGTTTCCATAGAGACGGGGGGCGTGATGACCTCACGTCCAGGTGTGGCTGGTTTGATGAGGTGGAACTTACCGACCACACCGGGTTCCTCAAATACATCAGAGAAGATCACTGATTAATCTACAGATTGATCAGTTTACTTATTGTTTGTTAATCTACAGATAAACAGGTCTATGATGGAGGATAATGAGCCCTCAGTTCTGCTGCTGCAGTAAGAATCTTTATTGATCAAGAGCAGATTAAAGAGGATGTCATTCCACATGAAGATCTACAGGAGGTCAGTGTTCTACCTGAAGATCTGTCAAAGGAGAAAACATGGTTTTAGATTTATTCCATCAGCCAGAGAAATCTCAATTTCCTGCACTCTGCCAGTAGGGCTGAGCGATATGACCAAAATTTTATATCCCGATACGATATACATAACGCTATAGCATATTTTTGGTAAATTCAATGAATGAATGGGACCGGGCAGCGGCATACCTTACAAAGTACGGTAGTCTGATCCTTGTCGGTCTTTTTAAATCCAAACCACCGCCATATGACGGAAGTTCCCCCTCTTTTAGGTACAAGCTCATTGGTTTGAGCTGGTTGTTCGTCATCTTGTTGTTTAGATTGTTCTTCTGAGTCGAGTCCACCGTCTTCCTCCATAGCTGCTTATGTTTTAGCCACGTGTTGCCAACTCCTCAGTAAGGAAAGTCGCTGTTGGCTGTCCTAAAAGTCGCGAGAAGTCGCTAAATGACGTCATCGCCTAATTTGCATATTTCCCAGTTTGCATGTAATTGTAATCAACGTTGTAGGAGAGAGGAATAACGTTGTGGAAGAGACCAAAAAGTGAGTATAAAACACCCAAAATATGTTTTTGTACTAGAGGCTAAATGCTGTGGTTTATTTTAGTATGACAGTGAAGAAACATTTTCATTTATATCCCGCTATGTAAGTCTGGATGGGATCTGTAGTGACTTTGTGCATGCGCGATTCACCTGCCGTCTGGTCGCTGAGTGATCTGTCCTCTAATCAGACACTGGGACTGCTGTGGGGTTACTGGACTGACAGCCTGTGCCCTGGGAGGGGGAGAAGCTCACAGCAGCACCTGCTGCTTGTTGAGGACAGTAACTGCAGAATGATCCCAGTTTTCCTGTCAGTCTCCAAAACGGCAGAAAAAGTCGTTAGATTTGTCGCTAGTTGCTTTGGACAAAAAAAGTCGCTAGGAAGCTTTGGAAAGTCGCTAGATTTAGCGAGAAAGTCAGTAAGTTGGTGTGCCTGGGCTTTCCATAAGGCACGTTGGTGACGTAAAATACTGCCAAAAAGCATGTTTTGCGACACTGCGATATAAACGATAGGATCTTCACATAAAACGATAAACATTTTCTATCGTCCAGACGATATCTATCATCATATCGCCCAGCCCTATCTGCCAGTCAGGTAACAGTGCAGCTAAAGTAATCGAAAGAAGCTAAAAACACATCAAAAGTCAATGAAAGAAGGAGCTAATTACATTGCTAAAATTACTGTGAGAAGGTAATTACTCAGCTAACATTACAGAAAGAAGCTAACTACACTACTAAAGTTACAGAAAGAAGCTAACTGCGCAGCTAATGATATATAAAGAAGCTAGTTATAGTTATTGAGAGAAGCTATCTACACAGCTAAAGTCATATTAAGTAGCTAGCTACAATCCTAAAGTTATTGAGAGAAGCTAACTACATAGTTAAAGTCATATTAAGAAGGTAATTACACAGCTACAGTCATATTTAAGAAGGTAATTACACAACTAAAGTCACACAAAGAAGCTAATTGCAATGTTAAAGTTATTGAGAGAAGCCAATTACCGAGCTAACATTATAGAAAGAAACTAATCACTCAGCTAACGTTATGAAAGAAGCTAATCAGTCAGCTAACATTATTGAAAGAAGCTCATTACACAGCTAAAGTCATATTAAGTAGCTAGCTACAATCCTAAAGTTAATGAAAGAAGCTAACTACACAGCTAAAGTCATATTAAGAAGCTAACCACATAGCTAAAGTCATGGAAAGAAGCTAACTCCACAGCTAAAGTCATAGAAAGAAGCTAACTGCACAACTAAAGTCATAGAAAGAAGCTTGTTACAATGCTAAAGTTATTGAGAGAAGCTAATTACTCAGCTTAAGTCATGGAAAGAAGCTCACTACACAGCTAAAGTAATTTAGTATGATGTGTTAATGGCAAATCGTAATTTTACTTTTTTAAACTTCCCACCAGTAAGATTTAGGAAGTGGTGTTGAAGTCAGTGCTCCATCTTCCAGGTTTTGTTGTTTTATTTAATACTGGAATAGATTCCCAGCAGTTAAATATGAACTAAAACCGGTAGTTCTGCTCTCTGCCTGTAGGAGGCGGTCCAAGTGACAACATGTCTCCTCTGTGAAACCAGCTGCAGGATAAACTTCATGTTTTCCTCCCTACACAGCTAGCTTCATGTTTTAAGCTAGCTTCATGTCTTCATCCCTCCACAGCTAACTTCTGTAGCATGCTTCAGGTGGACTTGCAGACTCAGGAGATATTTCCCGGCTGCAGAGCCGCTGATGTTCTGACGGTAACAGACTTTATCAGATGATCTCTGGTTTCCTCTCAGAAGAACCAGGTCAGGAACATGCTGACAGACAGACTGAAACCTGCTCAGCTTCGACCTCAAAACAACCGCAACCACAGCTGGGATGTCACAGCCGGGGGCGGGGCCGCGGTAGCGTGCTAGCCGCCATATATGGAAACAGGAAGCAGAGTGGTGATGACATAGAGTGAAGTCTGTCTGATTGGTCCGTTTGAATATCAGAGCTGTTTTATTATGTATATTCAGTCTTTGTATTCATAAAATACAAACCTTTAACTGTTAACAAACAGATTTAACACATTATTGTGATTACAGCTGTCAAAAAATAGAACTGCAGAAAATAATTAAAAGTTAAATTAAGAAAACAAGACAGACATTAAATACAAAACTTTTGTGTTTATATTCATAAATATGTGTGTGCATGTGTAGTCTGTAAACTGTAAAAAAAACAGACTAAAAGTTTCATAATTACCATCAAATAATAATAATAATAATAATAATATAATTATCATTATTACATAGTGAGATGTTTGTATTTTTTTTCTTTTGACAGTGAATGTCAAACATTTTTATTCAAAAAACAAATAAAACATAAATACTTAAAGTGAACAGGATCAAACCTAATAAATAAAATAAATTTCATAAATAAATAAAATTCAAATATAATTAACATTGTTGAATTAATAGGTTAACTAAGAAACATAAAAATAGGAACGACAAAATAAATGAAATAAATATAATATATACATGAAACAGAATAATATTAAATTAATAAAATGAAGTCACTAATTGAATTAAATAAAATATTCTGAAAAATAAATATAATTAATAATTTAAGAAAGTAAAATAAAATATAAATTACAAAACAAATAACATAAAAATAATGCATACATGAAATGTACAAAATAAAATAAATAAATAAGAGGAAGTTAAAAAATGAATGAAATGAATTTATAACAAATTACATATGAAAAATGAGTTAAATAAAATTGAATATAGAAAATGAATAAAATGAGGGTAAAGTAATAACATCAATTTAATCAAAATAACAAAAAAAGCTAAAAAACAAATAAAACTAAAAAACTTAATATACAAATGAGATTAAGAAATTAATAAAGTAAAATTAATTATCAGCAACAAAATAAATGAAATAATAAAAATACACACATAAAATTTAAAAAAAATTAATAAATAAAATGAAGTTAATGAAGGATTTAAATCAATTTAGAAATTATATGAAAAATAAGTAATTAAAATTGAATATAGAAAATGAATAAAATTAGGGTAAAGTAATAAAATAAATTTATTAAAAATAATTAATAAAATAATGCTAGTCAACAAAAATAAAAATATATGAAAAATAAAGAAGACATTTAAATGAAAAAGCAAAATACAAATGTGAACAACAAAATAAATGAAATACAAATAATACATAATGAAATAAATAAAATAAATAACTAAAATAAAGGTAATAAATGAATGAAATGAATACATAAAAATATATCACATATGAAAAAAATAATAATTAAAATTGAATACAGAAAATGAATAAAATGAAGGTAAAATCATTAACTCTATTTCATAAATGAATAGAATAAAATTATATGAGAAAAATTAATAAAATCAAATGAAAAATTCAACTATTAAATTTAAATAACATAATTTGATCAGGGCTGCTCAGTGGAACAGTGGTTAGTACTTTCTCCTTGCAGCAAGAAGATCCCCGGTTCAAATCCCGGCCTGGGATCTTTCTGCATGGAGTTTGCATGTTCTCCCTGTGCATGCGTGGGTTTTCTCCGGGTACTCCGGCTTCCTCCCACAGTCCAAAAACATGCTGAGGTTAATTGGTTACTCTAAACTGTCCGTAGGTGTGAATGTGATTGTGATTGTGTGTCTGTATATGTAGCCCTGTGACAGACTGGTGACCTGTCCAGGGTGTCCCCTGCCTTCACCTGAGTCAGCTGGGATAGACTCCAGCCCCCCCCCATGACCCTAGTGAGGATACAGCGGTGGATAGAAAATGGATAATTTGATCAAATTCACATGTAAGATGAATAGAATAAACAAAACAATAATAAATAATTAATAAAATACACATAAAAGAAATAAAAAATAAATAATGCATAAAGTAATATGATGTAAATAAAGAAAAAATGGTAATAATTAATTAATTGAACTGTAAATAAATAGAAGCTGTGATGTATTCAGTTTATTTATTTAGTGGTAGTTTTATAGAATAATCTGAGTTTTATTTCAGTTCGTTTTAGTTTTCTCCTCCTAGAGCAGAAAACGTTCAGAGCTTCGGTTTATCTCTGATATCTGATCAGTTAGAAACGTCGAGTCTTCAGGTTTCGGTTCTTTTTCAGCTCTGAGATTTTATCAGATCAGAAACCGAAGCAGCAGATGGACGCAGATAACCGGAATCTCCCGCCGGCTCCGTATCTGCTCTCAGATCAGAACCGAGGGTCATAAAGGCTGCTGATGTGAGAGCAGAACCAACAGAACCAGAACCGACAGAACCAGGACCAGAACCAACAGGACCAGAACCAACAGGACCAGGACAACATGAAGCTCCACGTCTGCTCTCTGCTGGTGAGGATCAATATCATTTATCAGCTCCAATCTGTGATCGATCGGTTATTGACAAACTAAAATCTGCTCTCAGCTGAAAACAAACTGATAAAATCGACTTGGACTCGACTTCAGATAATCAATAGATGATCAATATTTGATTTTATAAATCAGATTTGAAGAGATTAACGGAGGAATATCAGATTGTTTGACAGCTGAGGAGAGAAAACCAAATAATCGTCTCAGTGGGAAGATAATCGATAAAACGGTAAAACTTGTGTAATCAGAGTTGTGTTTAATGTTCAGAGTCTTTCATCATTTTCCAAACAAGTCGAGTGTAAATTAAAGCGTTTTCTTCCACAGTTATAGAAGAAACGAATGAAGTCTGAGTCATTTTATATCTGAACTAATAAGTTTTATCAACTCTGAGGTCAGCTGATCGACTATTTCTGACTTTTACGACTCACTAGTTTGGATAGAATGAGCAGAAACTGGGAAACATTCTGGAATAAACTGATAAATATCCGATTGTTTCAGGAATATTTGAGTTTTTCACAGAATCTGTTGCAAACGAATCATTTCTGGAGATTCTTTTAATGATATTTTCAACTTTTAGTTAATTTTCCTGACAGAACCAAACATCACATATTATCAAGGAAAGCTGAATCTATTTGTTCTGTTTTACAGTTCCTGCTGATAAATGGTGTCGTCTATGCTAGCAGTCTTTAGTCTGGACACAGCGTCTCCTTTCATGGTTCTTCTTTATCTTCATGACTATTTCCGTTGTAGATTCTCACTGAAGGCATCAAACTATGAATGAACACAAATAGAGTTATGTAGGAAATAAAAAGTGTGAAATAAGTCAGAACATCTTTTATATCTTAGATTCTTTAAATGATTCAGCTTGAATTAAAATGCTAATAATGACTTAAAATCTGTTCAAAACAACTTTTAAAACAAGTTCAAATGAATCCAAAATGACTTGAAACCTGTTTCCCACAACGTGTTAAAAAATTGTACAAAATGACTCAAAAAATGTCTAAAATGAGTTCAATCTTGTCATAACTAACCAAAAAGAAGTCCCAGATAACAATGAACAAGTCCCAAAAAACTCAAAGTTTGTTCAAAATGATTCAGTTTGAATTAAAAATGAACATAAATGACTCCAAATCTGTCCGTTCTGTTCGATTCTTTGCTTTGATTCCTGCTTTGAATACTCTTGTTATTCTCTGGATGAGCTTCATGAGGTAGAACCTGAAATAGTTTCACTTCACAGGTGTTGCTTGTGGGGTTGGTCCATCAGAAGTCAGGTTGGTCCACAGTAGACAGCCCTGTTTGACAACTGTTAGAATCCATATTATGGCAAGAACCAATCAGCTGCGAGAAACCACAGTCCATCATTGCTTTAAGAACTGAAGGTCAGTCAGTCCAGAAAACTGCAAGAACTTTAAATAAATCCTCAAGGAACCATCTAGGACCTAGATAGTTCTTCGTAGGTTCTAGATTCTAGGAACTACCTAGGAACCTACCAGGAGTTTGAATGTTTCCCAAAATGCAGTCCAAAAACCCTCCACTGCTCCGGTCTGAAGTCAGTAGAACACATCTGGACATCTGCCAGGCGTGTTCCACTGCTCAGTTGAGGTCACTTCCTGTCCCTAGGTGTTCTGCAGTGCATTGTGGGTCTTCTCCTCGTCCTCGGCCGTGGCTTCTCCTCGGTGTGACGCCATGTTGGAGATCTCAGGTGACGCCTCGTCTCTGTCGGGAGGAAACGGGAACATCCACAGCAGATCTCTGTCGCCATGGAAATGGACGTGAGTCAATCATATTCTGATTCACACTGAAAACTGAAGCTCTCATAAACTTTTAATATCATGTATTTTAGACTTTTTAGCTGCTAATATTTCTGAGCTGTGTTTTAAAGGGGAACTTCGGTTTTTTTCAACCTGGGGTCTGTTTTCATTTGTGTTTTCATACATGTGAGTGATGGAGAAATGAATTTTCGACATAGCTCCAGTATTTAGCCAGGCAGGGTTAGGGTCAGCGCTATTTGTTGTGGTCTGTATCCAAATCTCAGGACGCTAGAAAGCAAATCTCGTTCCAAAATCGCGCGATAGCTCGCGCCAAAACACTGGTTTTGCCGCAAGCTATCGCGCGATTTCGGAATGAAATTTGCTGATAAAGCAAATTTCATTCTGCTGATAAAGTTCCCCTTTAAGGTTTGGGTTTATGACTCACTTCCACCTCCACACACCAGGGGGCGCTGCAGCCCCGTTAGCTTCATGTGGCTAATGCTAGCTGCTGTTTAACGTCGTTCTCTCTGTGGCATCCAGGTGGACCACGGTGAAGGACCGGATCCCCACCACCATCTGGGAGGCCCAGTGCACCAGCAGCTTCTGCTCCGGTCCAAACGGGGAACAAACCGACAGACTGAACTCGGTCCCCATCACCCAGAACATCCTGGTTCTGACCCGGCAGGACGGGGGGCGCTGCTACACCACATCCTACCGCTCTGTGGCCGTCGGCTGCACCTGTGTCTGGACCAAGACCAGCCGGAACTGAACCGACGGTACCCTAAAGAACCTGAACTCTGAGCCTGAATCTAAATCTGAACTTAACCTGATCTAACCTAAACCCAACCTTAATCTGAACCTGAATATAAGCCTGACTCTGAAGTAGTTGAACCTGAATCTGAACCCGAATCTAAATCAGAGCATTAATTAGTCTGAGCTTAACGTGGTGTAATGATGTTTGTGATGTCATGTTTTTCTGTCAATCACAGATTCAGCGAGTCTTCTTCCTGAAGGGGGCGGAGCCAGCAGCAGCTCAGCAGCATTTCAAGCTACAGAAACATTCAGTTTAAAATAAAACCAGGACTTCAAACTAAATGTGTTTGTGTTGTTATTAGCAGTTAGCATCTTATTAGCTTAGCTTATTGATTAATTCTCAGTTTTTCTGGTTGTTGTTTTGGATTTTCTCCACTGGTAAAGATAAAAACTACATGTTTTTAAAATTTCTTATTGAAGTTTGTATTCATAAAACCAGAACTTTTGTGGCCTCCAAACTTAGAGTTAATTCATTTCTGACATTTATTAAACATCTGTTTTTTAATTTATTATTCAAAGTACCTTCAATTAAAGCATTTATTTTCTAATCTGTTAGTATTTCCTTTATCTGATTCACATTTTAAACTCTTTTTTTTTAATTGAAAAAGTTAATTCCTGCAGTTCTGATGTGTTTACTGTCCTGTGTTATAAAAACGTTCCATAAACATTCCTGTTTTTAGTTTAGGAATAAAAAGTTCCATAAATGTTCCAGTTTGGAAATTCAAGAATATAAATGTTCCATAAACATTACTTTTTTCAGTTTAGGAATAAAAAGTTCTATAAATGTTCCTGTTTTTTTAGGTAATGAATATAAACGTTCCATAAATGTTCCTGTTTGGAAGTTTAGGAATTTAAGTATTCCATAAATGTTCTCTTTTTTAATTCAGGAATATACATGTTCCTGTTTTTTTGGTTCAAGAATATAAACATCCCTGTTTGTTATTCAGGAATATAAACTTTCCTGTTTTTTTATTCAGGAATATAAACATCCCTGTTTGTTATTCAGGAATATAAACTTTCCTGTTTTTTTATTCAGGAATATAAACATCCCTGTTTTTTATTTTATTCAGGAATATAAGCGTTCCTTTGTGGAGCTTTTTGCCGTCTGGCGGCTGCAGGAAGGTTTCTGTGTGTTTGAGTCGCATGACGTCTGAAAGTCATTCAGGCTGAATTCTGCTGTAATTAGTGGAAACAGAAACACATTGTGAGCGTTGGAGAACATTGGTGTTCATGTGATGATCTGCAGCGTTAAGTACCGACCAGAACCCACCAGAACACCAAGGTTCTGGAGCAGGGAACAGCAGAAATCCTCCTGCAGGTACGTTGGTTCTACCTGTTGTTGGGGTTAGGACTTCATACTGACAAGGAGATCAAATCTGTGATAATCCACTTTAAAGCATCTTCAGCTTCAGTTTCTGTACCAAGTTTACAGAGTCTGTTGTTCTTTATGAGGAAGAATTGAGTTTCTAAACAGTGAAGTTCTTGTAGACCCCAAGAATACATTTATTAATGTATAAATGTGCAGATTCTGGTCATTTCTTATCTAATTCCACATGTTTGTAGCTTTAAGGCTGTCATTAATAATTCTGAGCTGTGTTTGTCTGATACAGGCTTTAGTTTCAGTTACATACTAATCTTAAGGGGGGGTGGATCAGGTGTCTCCACTCTGCAGAACATCCTCACTCCTACAGGAGCTCCAGCTGCAGGCTTTTTGGTTTTCTGTTTCTGGTTTGTTGTACACATTTGGGATAGTTTGGTTCCAATAAATCATTTTTAGTCACCACACTGAGTTTGTTTACCTGTTTTGTTCCAGGTTGTAACAGTAGAACTGACCAGCAGCTGCTGACCTCCACACAGCAGGGGGCGCTGCTGCACACACAGAATACGTGTTTTTATAGCACTTTTATGGAAACTTTAGTCAGTTTTGGTGACCTGTCTAAGATAAGAACTTATGGTTAAACCTGTCTAAAGGCTTAACCCTTTTAGCTTCAGTCAATTCCAGCCGTTTTCAGTACAAAAAATCGCTAATATTCTATTTTTAAATAAAAAAAATTACGAAAAATACAGGGAATATTGGACGGGCATCGCGAGGTGCATTTCTTTGAAAACGACCGATTCGGGGATTTTATACCGACTTCAGGACATGTTTTGGATAAAATAGTTTACTGGCTTGTGTCATCTGGATGTAAAAGGTTGGATTATGGCCGTTTTTTGTGGAATCTTTTTTTGTGTGTGTAATAATGAACCCGGAAATGTGAGTCGCGCTGTGTGCGTTGAAGCCGTGTATAGAGAACGGATGGATGAATATTTGTTTTTGTCGGACAAATGTGTTTTTCTCACCCGCTGTGGTAATCACATCTGAAAGTGGTTTATACCGGCGGATTCATGAGAATCTAAGCTTTCCATCGGCGTATAGTGTTTGTATAATCGTGTTTGCAGCCGTCGGACATTCTTGAAATTCCTATGCAAATTAGTAGGTGTACCGCCGGCGGTACACTGAAGCTTAAAACACCTGTCCACTAACACAAACCTGCTACCCTGTCCACAGGAACAATCTACATACCTGTGTAATTTTACAACCACAACACACCTGTCTCAACACCATCACACCTGTCTGAACTAACTACTCACCTCTTTAACACACCTGTCTGACTTCACACTCATCTGAAATGACAGAACACTTAATCTCCTGCACACCTGTCCAATCACCAACACACCTGTCTACATCACCTGTTTAACCCTCTGAGAACCATCAACACACATGTCTGTCCTCCTACCTACCTGTGTAACCACCAAACCCACCTGTCGTATCGCAGTAAATCATCGACTGTTTTGACAGATTTACATATTTACGGTTGCTACTGTTAACACTCATTGCTGCCATTATGTTCATTAAGTATTTGTTGTTCACATGGAGTTCACAGCAGTGCCTAAGTCAAGCATTACCTCCTTCAGTCCAGCAGAGGGCTCATAGTGACTGTTAGATGTATAGTGCAGTCTGAAGCAGGTAGAAGAAGAATGTAAATGGTACCCCACACAGTGATGAGGCATGTTGTTGGCAGCTGGTTCATTAAAACAGAAACAACGCAATACAACCGTATGGACAGTGAATCATTATCAAAGATATAACACCACCACAACCGGTTTACCTCCTCCCCACAGGTAACTCCGGCACACCTGTAGAGCCCCTCTCTACAGGTAAGTCCACACCTGTGATAATCAGCTTCTTTTACCTCCATCCAGAGCAGCTGGTTGAAATTCCCATCATGCCTCTGGTGTCGTTCGCCCCTCCCCCTCTGTGCCTGTCCTTCCTGTCCCACCTCCTGCCATCCCTCCCGCCACCGGTCCGAGACGTGGACGTCCCCCCTCTGCTCCGGCGGCGCTTCATCCTGTCAGGTTACCGTCCTCCAGGTCTGCCGCTGCGCTGCTACATCCTCAGCCTCCTCCAGATCCACAACCAGACGCTGAACGTCTGGAGCCACCTGCTGGCCGCCGTCTGCATCACGCTGAGGTTCACCATGTTTGCCGTCCTGAGGGGAGGGGTGAGACTCTGCCAGGTGTCACAGGTGTCACAGGTCAGGTGATCTGCTGCTCCCATCTCTGACCTCTGATCTCTGCAGGGGATTCTGGGCTTTCGGCTGCAGGGTCCTGAAGGTCAGGGCTTCTCCCTGGATGCTGCCTCGCTGCCGTTGGTCCTCTACGTGTTCTCTGCTGTCATGTACCTGAGCTTCAGGTGAGTTCTAGAGTTAAAGTAAAGATGGCAGTCAGCGCAGCCGCAACTAATCTGAGTTACCAGCACTGATGTCTGATGGATGGATGTTTATTGGTTGGATGGTTGGTGGTTGGATGGTTGGCGGTTGGATGTTTGATGGTGGGTTGGATGCTTGATGGTGGGTTGGATGCTTTATGGTTGGATGGATGTTAGATGGTTGGTTGGATGTTAGATGGTTGGATGGATGTTAGATGATTGGTTGGATGTTAGATGGTTGGATGTTTGATGGTTGGTTGGATTTTAGATGGTTGGTTGGATGTTAGATGGTTGGATGTTTGATAGTTGGATGTTTGGTGGTTGGATGCTTGATGTTGAGCTTCAGGCTGACTAAAACCATGATGGTTGGATGTTTATGGTTGGATGCTTGATGTTTAAAGGTTAGTTGGATGTTTATTGGTTGGATGTTTATTGGTTGAATGGTTGGATTTTTGGTGTTTAAAGATTGGTTGGATGTTTGATGGTTGGATGTTTGATGGTGACTATATCCTATGCTGGTTGGATGGTTGGATGTTTGATGGCTGGATGTTTGATGGTGACTATAGCCTATGCTGGTTGGATGTTTGATGGCTGGATATTTTATGGTTGGATGTTTGATGGTGACTGTATAGCCTATGCTGATTGGTGCATCCTTACCTGACTCTTCCTCACCTTTTGCAGCGCTGCAGCTCACCTGTTCCAGTCCCACTCAGAGCAGCTTCATGATTGGTTCATCTTCCTGGACAGCGTTGGCGTTGCCGTCTTCCAGTACGGCTGTGCTTTGGCTCTGAGCGTTTACAGCGCCGATGCTGCATGGACGCAAAGCATGCTGGGAAAGGTTTGTTGATCCGTGGTTGGATAGTTTAATGGGTGGATAAATGCAAAGCATGCTGGGAAAAAGGTTGCTGTTGGATGGTTTTATGGGTGAATGTTATGACTGCTGGAATTTTGGATGTTTATTGGTTGGATGTTTGATGGTTGAATGTTCATTGGTTGAATGTTTAATATTTGGTTGGATGTTTGTTGTTGCATATTCGTTGGTTGGATGTTTGATGGTTTGATATTTGATGGTTGGATGTCTAACTGGATGTTTGTTGGTTGATATTCTTTGGTTGGATGTATGACTACCCATCGGTGTTCAGGTGTTGTAACTCCGCCTCTGCTCTCAGGTGTTCCTTCCAGGCTCCGCCCTCCTGGCCTGGCTCTCCTTTGCTGCCTGTTGCTACGCTAAGCTACACTTCCACCGGTTGGACCCTCTGAACAGGAAGTTCGTCCAGCTGGTTCCGACCAGCGCCGGCCTTCTGCTGGTGATTGGTCCATTGACCCAACGACTCACTGCCCAGCAATGGAGCCCTGCAGTGATGCTGCACCTCCTGCAGGTGGAGCTGTTTTCACTAAATACAAAACCTTTTTTTCTTTTCAAATCTTTATTTAACTTTACAATATACAGTAATCATAAATAAATCAATAGCAATAACATTAGGTTAATATTAATAGGAGAAGACAAAAAATAAAACTAAATGAAAATCTAAATACAAAACCTGATCATCAATCAGCTGGTTATTAATGGTTACTGATCAGTCATGTACTGCATCACAACTTTACCTGAAAAAACAAACAGATCTACTGAATTTTATTTTATGTAATGAAGTTTTACCTTCAATCTATGAATACTTTCAGAGTTCCAGGTAATTGAAGTACACAGAAAATATCTGTTAAAAACGAGGTACAGTTAATCTTTATGCAGACTATAAAAACATGTCAAAAATGTAAAAAAAAATCTAAATTTTTATAGAAATACCAGTTAGTTCTTTGTCTGTAAGTGGCTATTAAATCACATGTCTAACCACTTCCTGTTGTTCCTCCAATAGGTGGCGCTGTTCCTGCTGTCCTTCTTCTTCTTCTCTTGCCCCGTACCGGAGTGCTTCGCTCCAGGACGCTATGACATCATCGGCCACGCCCACCAGCTGTCCCACATCCTATCAGCACTTGGCACGCTGGTCCAGCAGGAGGCGCTGTTCCACGATTTCCTGTGGCGACGGCCGACGCTGATCAGACGCTTCGGAGAACAGCGCCTCCTGCTGGGCTGCTGCTGCTTCTGCTGCCTGATGCTCTGCTGCTGGATGACGGTGGACAGAGGGAGGAGGAGAGGAAAGGAGGAGCAGGAGGAGAGAGAGATAGGAGGAGAGGAAAGGAGGAGCAAGAGGAGAGGAAAGGAGGAGCAGGAGGAGAGAAAGATAGGAGGAGAAACTTTCAGCAGATCAAAATGAGCTGTACTGGTTGGTGTGTTTTTTTTTTATTGTACAACAGAAAATAAAACCGTTTTAGTCCGATTTCCGGACGCATCATCACACTGAACATGTTCCATAACGATTATTAACACATCAACCTGTTATTAGCTGGAATATCAGAAATACTGTCTGGAGTCAACACCAAACAAATGCAGCCGTTTGCATCAATGTTTAGAATTTAAAATGACTTCTAACAAAACTGTTCAACCATCAAACTCCACTGAGTTCAGAGAATCAGTTTTTATTACTTTTTAATGTCAGATATTAGTTATTATGAGGTCTAACCAACAGGGATGTTTAAATAAAGGAGGCGAGTTTAAATCTGCAGTTCAAAGTTATTAATTTTACCTTTTTTCAATCAAAATGAAGAGTTTCACTTACACGCAATATTAAGTTGATGCAACTTTATTATTCTGTCAGCCATCATAAAATGCTCATTTTCACTAAATTAGAATTGTTATCTTCCAGCTGGGCATTAAATAACTCCTGGTGCTTTGAATAATCAGCTTCCTCCTTCGAGAACTGTTTGTTTTCCTGACGGCAGAATCAACCCAGTTCCTGTTCTTCTGACCAGCTGTAGTGGCTGTAGTAGTTGTATTTGTAGTATTTTTGTGGTGTTTGTGGTGTTATTCGTTGTGGCATTTGTTATCTCTCTCTGGCAGCTGGGCGTCAAGTCACTCAGCCGTTCAGTTTCAGTTACTGTGTTCGGGTGGAGCTGCTGATAAAGTTCAGTTTCAGTTTGATTTGGGTTTAATGAGATTATCAGCAGGACAGAAACAAGAGGATGTAAACTGGAAGACGAAAACACGAAGGTGGAAGCACAAAGACAAAAAAACACGAAGACAAAAAACACGAAGACAAATAAACAGGAAGACCAAAAACACGAAGACCAAAAAACACGAAGACCAAAAACACGAAGACCAAAAACATGAAGACAAAAAACATGAAGATGGAATCAGGAAGACAGGAACATGACAAAGAACTAAAATACAGAAACATGAAGACGGAAACACAAAGACGGAATCAAGAACACGGAAACAGGAAGTTGGAGACATGGAAACGGAAACATGAAGATGGAAAAAAGAAGACAGAAACACGAAGATGAAACCACATAGACAGAAGCAGGAAGTAGGAAACACGGAAACACGAAGACGAAAACATAAATACATAAACTTGAAGATTTAAACGGAAACAAGAAGATGGAAATTTGAAAACAGAAACATGTAGACAACAAACCAAACTACGGAAACATGTAGACTGTTCCGTCTTTGTGTTTCTGTCTTGTTTCCGTTTCCCTCAGTTTGTTCTCGCACTGTTTGGTCTCGTAGAGTTTAACTGAGTGGTTCTGCAGCAGAATAAAGTCACCTGAAGGTGGCACTACAGGTAGCAGCTTTTATTCTGAAGGTGTTTTAATGACGTCATGCAAAAACATTTATAAAAGTTCTTGACCAATGACTCAGTAAACATTTTCTTCACGATATGTAAATTATACATAAATCTGGCTCTCATTAGCTCCGCCCCCAAACCTCCAGCACCAATCAGAATAAACTGGTAAACAGGAAGATAGTAAATTAAAGGTTCCTCAGTTTATGTCTTGGTTTTTGTGTCACATTTAGTCATTTTGTGTCTTTTTTCTTGTTTTTGTGTCAAATTTTATCACTTTGTCATGTTTTTTTTTAGTTTTGTGTCATTTTGTCCTTATTTTTGTCATTTTATTTCACTTTTTCCTATTTTTATGTCAAATTTTGTAATTTTATTTTTTTATTTGTGTCATTTTGTGTCTTGTTTTGGTTGTTCGTGTGTGTTAAGAACAGTTTCTTCTCGTTATCAGATGAAAACTCGACTCTTATTCAAATTAGGAAAAGTTTAATTAAGAGTCTTGAAGAATAAAAGACTCAAAGAAAACCAGCCGCCTTCATCAGCCAAACTGTCCATCAGTTCAGAAACTCTCCTGTTATTAAATATTGATTTTATTTTTCTGTTTTCCTTCAAAAAACACCTTTAGTTTGTTAACAGGAAGTCATTTTTCAGCCCATATTTTTAGGAGCAGAATTCAGCGACATTGTTGTGCAGTTGTGTGTTTGTACGGTGTGTATCAGTGTGTATCAGTGTGTGTGTATCGGTGTGTGTGTATCAGTGTGTATCAGTGTGTGTGTATCGGTGTGTGTGTGTGTGTGTGTGTCTCTTTAAGCAGCTCAAACAGCAGCTCGGTGTTTGTTCAGTTTGTCAATAATAAACCTTCAGCAGGATCTCAGAGCCAACGGAGCCTCCAACTGCCTGCAGGTACGTCTTATCTAGTCCTTAACTAGTCCTTAGCGAGTCATTATCTAGTCTTTAACTAGTCCCACTACAGCAGGAACGAGTCTTTACTCACGTATTGTCTTTATTCTGCTGTTAATGGGATCTTTAACTGTCCAGAGGTATGGAGGAATGTAGGAGTATTCTCCGTGAAACACCTGATTTTAGTCTTTTATTTATTTTAAACGTCACATCGTCGTAGTTTCGTCCTCTGATGTTGTTTAATGGAGGACAGTAAAGGCTTCTGACAAACAATGAAAACTCTCAAACACAAAATCGTACGAGACGTTCTAAAGCAACGATTCAAATATTAAAACAAACATTCAGGAAATGGTTTAAAATCATGTTTTAGCACAAAAAATACATTTTATAGAATGAGCAGAGATCTTTGTGGTGGTTTTGTGTCTCTTTGTGGTTGTTTTGTGTTTCTTTGTGGTTGTTGTGTGTCTCTTTGTGTTTTGTGTCTCTTTGTGTTGTTTTGTGTCTTTGTGGCTGTTTTGTGTTTCTTTGTGGTCGTTGTGTCTCTTTGTGGTTGTTTTGTGTGTCTTTGTGGTTGTTTTGTGTATTATCTCTTAGAGGATGAATGTTTGAATCGTTGTGTTTTTATTTTGTCAGGATGATTAAACTCCAGTCGTCGTTCAGCTGAAACCGACTTGTTCAGGTAAAAGTAAAACCTTCATCCTCTGATATTCACATGAACATTCTTTATTCTTCAGGACGTATTCAGACGTTACTCATGAAATGTTTGTTGTTTCAGTAGGAGTGGTTCAAAGTCAAATATTTAACCTTAAGCTTTAAACACGCTGTAAAAAATAACCGGTTTTAACTACAGTTTATTCAACAGTTTACTGATGTCTGACAGCTTTGGACTGTTTGGTTCAGTTACACTGAAAACATGAATACTGTGTTTGTGTTGTGTTCTATCAGGATCATGGCTGCAGTCGGAGCAGAACTCAGCGGGTTCTGGTTCCTGTCATCCGGATCTGTCGGGTTCTTCATCCTCCTCATCCTCCTCCTTGTCTTCCTCACGTCTCTCTGCAGCGACTGCAACAGGTCAGTTCATCGAGTCACCGATTCACCACTTGAACCTCCTCAGAACCTCCTCATCAGTCCAGCAGATATATGACATTTAAGAGGGAAAACACATCTAAGTCCTGATTAAACAGCAACGTTAATAACTAAAAAGATTGAAAATCACCACAACAGCCAAAATTACCACAAAAAGACACAAAATCCCCCCAAAATGAGCCAAAGCTACCCTGAAATGTTCAAATATGTCAGAAAAAACTCCCAAAATCACTACAAAATGTAACAAAATTATCACAAAACAGGTGAAATTCCAATAAAAAGTCAAATTCAAAAAAATCAACCAAAGAGGACTAAAGTTCCTTCCTGACCTCCTCAGAACATCTGGTTCTTCATCTCCAGGAACTTTACCAATGATCAGAGTTCTACCTTCATACTGAGAATATTTCCAGGTCCTTGAAGTCCATAGAAGAGAACGTTCCCTGGAGAAAATTCTAGAGTAGACCTACTCTAGATTTTTCTACAGTTGTCGGTAGGTCTACTCTAGAACTTTCTCCAGTTGTCGGTAGGCCTACTCTAGAACTTTCTCCAGTTGTCGGTAGGTCTACTCTAGAACTTTCTCCAGTTGTCGGTAGGTCTACTCTAGAACTTTCTCCAGTTGTCCATAGGTCTACTCTAGAACTTTCTCCAGTTGTCGGTAGACCTAATCTAGAATTTTTTCCAGTTGTCGGTAGGTCTACTCTAGAGCTTTCTCCAGTTGTTGGTCGGCCTAATCTAGAACTTTTTCCAGTTGTCGGTAGGTCTACTCTAGCACTTTTTCCAGTTGTCGGTAGGTCTACTCTCGAACTTTCTCCAGTTGTCGGTTGGCCTAATCTAGAACTTTCTCCAGTTGTCGGTAGGTCTACTCTAGAGCTTTCTCTAGTTGTCGGTAGGTCTACTCTAGAACTTTCTCCAGTTGTCGGTAGGTCTACTCTCGAACTTTCTCCAGTTGTCAGTAGGTCTACTCTAGAACTTTCTCCAGTTGTCGGTAGGTCTACTCTAGAGCTTTCTCTAGTTGTCGGTAGGTCTACTCTAGAACTTTCTCCAGTTGTCGGTAGATCTACTCTAGAACTTTTTCCAGTTGTCGGTAGGTCTACTCTAGCACTTTTTCCAGTTGTCGGTAGGTCTAATCTAGAACTTTTTCCAGTTGTCGGTAGGTCTACTCTAGCACTTTTTCCAGTTGTCGGTAGGTCTACTCTCGAACTTTCTCCAGTTGTCGGTTGGCCTAATCTAGAACTTTCTCCAGTTGTCGGTAGGTCTACTCTAGAGCTTTCTCTAGTTGTCGGTAGGTCTACTCTAGAACTTTCTCCAGTTGTCGGTAGGTCTACTCTCGAACTTTCTCCAGTTGTCAGTAGGTCTACTCTAGAACTTTCTCCAGTTGTCGGTAGGTCTACTCTAGAGCTTTCTCTAGTTGTCGGTAGGTCTACTCTAGAACTTTCTCCAGTTGTCGGTAGATCTACTCTAGAACTTTCTCCAGTTGTCGGTAGGTCTACTCTAGAGCTTTCTCTAGTTGTCGGTAGGCGTAATCTAGAACTTTCTCCAGTTGTCGGTAGATCTACTCTAGAACTTTCTCCAGTTGTCGGTAGGTCTACTCTAGAACTTTCTCCAGTTGTCGGTAGGCCTAATCTAGAACTTTTTCCAGTTGTCGGTAGGTCTACTCTAGAACTTTCTCCAGTTGTCGGTAGGTCTACTCTAGAACTTTCTCCAGTTGTCGGTAGATCTACTCTAGAACTTTCTCCAGTTGTCGGTAGGTCTACTCTAGAGCTTTCTCCAAGAGACGTTCTCCTTTCCTGCTTTCAGTCTTGAAGTTTAGTCTCAGAACATTCCAGGTCCTTGAAGTCCATAGAGGTGGGTCCAAAAAGACCAGAAAATTGTAGAAAATGGAGGAAATTCATTAAAAAATGCTTCAGAACGTTTCTTAAAATGACTCAAAAGTTGATCAAAATAACGCAAACCTTTTCAAAACGATTCCCATCCTGTCTTTAATTAGTAATACATAAACCAAAGTTCTTTGGAGTTATTTTGAACAGATGTTGAAGCATTCTGGGAGGTTGTTGTCATTTTGGACAAATTTGAAGTAATTTAGAAAAATTTCAAGACGTATTGTGAATGGTTTATCACTGGATTTGAGTCATTTTGAAAAGCTTTAAGTCATTTGGAACAAATTTCAAGACATTTTAGTGAAGTTTTAAATAGTTTTGGACAAGTCTGGAGTTATTTTTGAACAGATGTTGAAGCATTTTGGGAGGTCCTGGTAATTTTGGACACATTTTGGGTCAGTTTGAAGACGTGTTTGCTATTTTGGACACATTTGAGGTCATCTATGAGACGTTTCAAGACATTTGGGACAAGTTTTGGGTCAGAAAGTTCAGGACGTATTGCCCATGTTGTTTTACATTGTTTAGGACAAGTTTTTGGGTTATTTTGAACAGATGTTGAAGCATTTTGTGAGTTTTTTGTCATTTTTCTCTAATTTTGGGTCAGTTTGGACACGTTTTATTTTACATAAATTTAGAATCATTCATAACCATTTCAAGACATTTTGGACAAATTTTGATGTATTTCAGGTCATTTTAGAGAAAGTTCTAGACATTTTGAACATGCTTCAATTTGCTTACGACAGGATTTGAGACATTTTGAAGAGCTTGTTGTCATTTAGGACAAGTTCAAGACATTGTCGTCATTTTAGACGGATTTTTGTGTGATTTTGAACAAATGTTGAGTCCACTTGGACAAAGTTTGACTGCTTTTGTACATATTTGGGTAATTTTGGATAATTTTCTGTCATTTGAAGAAGCTTTTCAGGGCTTTTGAACAGTTTTTTAGTTATTTTTTAACAATTTTTTAAAAACTTTGGACGATTTATGTTTCATTTTGAACAAGTTTTTATGTTATTCTGGGTGAGTTTTGTGTCATTTGGAACAAATTTTCAAGTAACTGTCAATATTTTTTGGTTTATTGACAAAGAATAATTTTGCGTCCATAAATCTAATAAACATATGTTATTTTCTAGTCGCTGTTGAACTGCTTTTCTAACATTTCCTGTTGGTTTTCCAGACGTTCCTTTGAGCTGAAGGATCCAGAGGTGGACAGAAACCCTTCGTCTCTGATCAGAGTGGTAACAGACAGAAATCTGAATGAATGCTAAACCTGGGAAACATTGATGGGATGAAACGTGAGTTTAAGTTTCTGTTTATTTGCAGGTGAAGCTGGAAGAAGCCAGAGAGAATCCGATGATTGACGAGATCCAGAACGACGAGAAAGGTCAGAAAACGTCCGAGGATTTAATCTGAACGCTTTAACGACTGATGTAGACACAAACTTTTCAACTCAAAATTATATTGACGCTTGATTTGATAATGTGGCATCAACTGAACTCTGTAGTTTAAAGTCGAGCTTCAGTTCATTTAAATGGAGCCCGTGGAATCGTTCACATCACACAGGACACAATACTTCTGGGTTTTTTGTAGCTGCAAATTTATTGTTGGCATTCACCGTACTAGTTTGGCAGAGGGCATGAAATAAAATAACAAAATCGACTTAAACATACAAAAAATACGGCAGTGGACTCGGTCTAATCACATACATAAACAGTATGTATGTGATTAGATCCTGTTGCTACTACGGTCCAGAGTTCCAGAGTTATCCTGAAGACCACACTCTGGGTCACCTTTGAATAGAGTTTCAGATAAATAAACGATTTATTCAAATAAAATCACTCTATCAAGGAATGCTAGCCAGAATGACGCAGCTGCCTGTAGCATTACCTTGCTACTTATCATCGCAAATGGCGATCGACGCCCGGCGCCAATTCTCACAGTTGAACCTCCGTGCAGCTGTAATATCACGAAAACATCAAATAAAAGCGCATACATGGGTCTTCCTGTCATAAGTTTTCTGTAACTGTCTGTACTTACTTCGCACTTGATCACTTGACCACTTAAACTCAGCCTTAGCTGTTTTCACTGGCATGCAACAGGAACACAAGGACAAATACCCAGAATGCACTTCGTTTAACCAAACCAAAATGTAACAACACTGACACCCTGTGGCCAAAATAAATAACTACATGAAATAACACCACGACATGTCCGGGTTTTTATAACTATAGACCCTTTATTTGTTTACAAACATTGTGACGTTTTTTGTGGGCGGGGCTTATCCTGGAGGCAAAAGCGGAGCGAGAAGTCAAGCAGGACTGGGAGTATTTAGTTTGCGCTGGGAGTTTGCAGCGCAAACTCGAGCATTTTTAACCCGTTAAGCTTCAGTGTACCGCCGGCGGTACACTTACTAATTTGCATAGAAATTTAAAGAATGTCCGAAGGCTGCAAACGCGATTATATAAACATTATACGCCGATGGAAAGCTTAGATTCTCATGAATCCGCCGGTATAAACCACTTTCAGATGCGATTACCACAGCGGGTAATATAAACACATTTGTCCGACAAACAACGAATATCCATCCATCCGTTCTCTATACACGGCTTTAACGTACACAGCGCGACTCACATTTCCGGGTTCATTATTACACACAGATGAAAATATTCCACAAAAAACGGCCATAATCCAACCTTTTACATCCAGACGACACAAGCCAGTAAACTATTTTGTCCAAAACATGTCTTGAAGTCGGTATAAAATCCACAAATCGGTCGTTTTCAAGGAAATGCACCTCTCCATGCGCGTCCAATATTCCCTGTATTTCTCGTCTTATTTAACGGGTTATTGTTTTTGATTGTATTTTTTTCTGTGTCTTGTTGTGTCCTTGTTCTTATGGTGTGTGTATTTGGACTCAGTGTATGGAATAAAGCTGAATTGAATTGAATTGAATATTTTTTATTTACAAATAGAATATTAGCGATTTTTGTACTGAAAATGGCTGGAATTGACTGCAGCTGATCGTCTCTGTCCAGTCTTTTCACCTCAGTGCATTTAACCACAACTGTCTTCGTTCCCTCTGAGCACGAGTGTTCGGTGGAATCCTATAAAACTTTAATTTGCGTTCGCCAATGTCATTCCTCCTATTCTGGCATCCAAAAACACAGCAGGACCACATTTTAGAAAAGTTGATAGAGCCTAGTCCCTCAGTCTTTCGCCTTTCTGTCCGGCCGCGGGCTTCCTCTTTTGCCTCCAGCTAAAGCTGTGACGTCATTAGTGACGTGGGTCATTAAAG
Source organism: Acanthochromis polyacanthus (assembly GCF_021347895.1). Lineage (NCBI taxonomy): Eukaryota > Metazoa > Chordata > Actinopteri > Pomacentridae > Acanthochromis > Acanthochromis polyacanthus. Next base: position 47,263,083 of record NC_067114.1, read on the forward strand.
GGTCTATTAGACAAAATACAGAAAGTACAAAATAAACAGACTGAACAATAGAAGCAACAACTTTATAGTGAAAAATTATATTTAACAAATTTAACACCTGGCTACATAAATATAAGTTGATTTAATTAAAGGTTCTTCATCTTTAGTTGAACTTGTTTATTTATTGTTTTCATGTTTAAAGTCTTTAAATGTAATAGTTCAATTAAATTAAAATGAATTCTTCAGCAAAAGCTTCACATCAGACAGAAAAGACGTTTTAACATCAAATTATTAATTAATTATTGAAGTTTTTTAAGTTGATTATTCATCAAAATCAGTTCATCCTGGAAGTTAAATGTTATGTAGAAGAATATTTGATTATTATAATTGTGAAAACAAGGATTTAATTGAAGCTGCTCTGGTGTTAAAGGTAAAAAAATTTCAGTTAGCAAACCAGTTTCATGAAGTAAATTTAGCTTTAAATCAGTTTCTGCAGTGATTAGAGTCTTAGCTGATTGTTGTTCTTACATTAATCAGTAACATGTTGGCAGAAAAGTCAGTAAATTAGATTTAAACTAAAGTTTTCTGTTTGTGTCCAGAGTTCGGTCCTGAAGGATCCATTCCCTGGAGGAGCCACGTGGGGGCGCCGCAGAGCCAAACAGGTCCGTTTATTCAGCAAAAGAAGAAAAAAGGAAATGAGAAGAGAAAAACCTCCTCAGTTTGTTTTCAGGCAGAATTCAGGAAATATTTTATTCATAAACGTCTTAAATGATAAAAAACACTGAATTTTATGAAACATTTTCACACCAGGAAGTTATTTGTTAAGTTCTAGCAAAAACGTCTCATCTGTGACACTTTTAATGGTTTAAATAAAACTAACATTAGCAGTGATGAGACCAGACAGAACAGTTTCTAGTAGATTAAAATGATTGAATGGATCCAGCAGAGGACACACTCTGAAATTATTGGACCTGAAAATAAAAAAAATCTGATGTGTTAAAGTTTGACCAGACAACGTCCCAGTTTTTAGATATTTAGACTTGAAACCTGTTTAAGATGACTCAAGAATTATCCAAAATGATGTGAAAATTGTCCAAAATTATTAAAAAATTTTAAAAATTTAAAAATTTAAAATAAAAATTAACTTGAAACCTGGTGAGAATGACTCTAAATTACCAAAAATTGCTCAAAATGTGTAAAAACTGACTTGAAACAGTTTAAAATGAGTCAAAAATGACTCCAAATTTGCCCAAAAGGATTAAAAATTTTGTCTAAAATCAGATAAAGACTGTCCAAATTAACTTGAAACCTGCAGAGAAAGACTCAAAACAGTCCAAAATGACCAAAATAAACAATTATTGGTAATGAATATAGAAAAAACCTCCAGTCCAGGCTGGTCTCATGTCTCCAAAATGTTCCTGTTGGTGTATATCTGTGGATGGATCCATGTTTCTACTGAAATCCAGACTTTGATCCACATTTCTCCATGTGTTGAAGCTCTAACATCAGCAGAACCTGATGGTTAAAGTTGGACCAGACAAGGTTCCAGTTTTTAGATATTTCTCACTTTAATCATGTCCAGAATCAAAATTTGTCCAAAATGGCTCCAAGTTGTTCAGAATTATGGTACACTCATCTAAGATAAAACTGATGATAAACTTCCTAGAACGACTTTCCTGATGATAAAACTACATAAACTGTGGATAAACTTCACTACGTTTCCCATGATGCCGTTCTTTCTTCCTGTTTGTTTCAGAGTCTGGTCCTGAAGAAGCTCCAGTTTCCTTCCCTCCCTGGAGGAGCCACCTGGTGGCGCCACAGAGCCACGGTTCTGTTTACTGTTTACTTGTTTACATGTTTGTTTATCTGCTCATTAGTTGTTTTATTTGGTGCCATTTTTAATGATTTACCTGTTAGCTGATCTGTTTATTTGTCTGGTTGTTTATCAGTTCATTTATTCCATTAATTCTTATTTTTCTCTTCGTTATTTTTACTTTCTGCTCAGTTTTCTGTCGTCTCCTCTCTGTCCTTGAAAGTTGTGTTCAAATCTAAAGCAGAAAATTAAAACAAACTCTATTTTAAAAAGACGAATAAATAAACTAAATGAAATGACAAATAAGTAAACAGATAAAAAAAACAGTTATTAAAAATGAAGAGGTAAAAATAAACAGATAAATAAATGAACAAATAAGCAGATAAAAAAATTAAAAGATAAATAATTAGGCAAACTGAAATAAACAGATTAAATAAACTGGAAAAAATGAAAATACAAGAAATTCCTGCAAAAAATGAGTTCTACTGAACAGATAAACAAATAAATAAACATATACGGAACCATATGAGTAAACAATACATAAACAAAACTAGGAAAACAAATTAATCAATATACTAAAAAAAATGCAAAAATAAACTTCCAGAAATTTTTTTAAAAATGCAGAAAATTCCTGCTGAAAATGAGTTCCAAAAAACAAGTAAACAAATAAATAAATAGTTAACCATGTGAGTAAACAGAGATAAATAAATAGACAAATAAATTTACTGATTAAAAAATTTACAGAAAACTCCTGCAGAAAATTTGTCTCATTGAGCAGATAAACAAATAAACAAACAGATAAATAAACAGGCAGAAAAATGAGATCATTTATCAGCTAACAGACGACATAAATCACATTATACTCATCAGGTTTTATGTTTGTTTTCAGACTCCGCCCACGTCTACGACGTCATCAATGGGGGGCGGAGCAGCAACGACGCATTATCACTGACAGCCAATCAGAACGGAGATCCCAACGTTCCTCCAGCAGCAAATTTAAACTCCATTTATGCTCGAGTGAGTAAGAAGATGAACGTCAGCGACTCACCTGGTGGTTTACCTGGAGACTCACCTGAGGAGAGGAGAGGGGAAGAGGAGGAGCCTAAGCCTCCGCTACCGGACAGACGGACAGACATGGACTAACCCTGGACGGCAAAACATGGAGGACAAAAAGGAAAAGATGGAGGACAGAGATGGACAGAAGACAAGGGATGGAAGACCAACGATAATGGACAAAAATATGGAGGGTAATGGAAGAAAAAATGAAACAATGCTAAATGAAACAATGAAGGAAATTAGAAGAAAAAATGGAGGAAAATAAAAATGTAATAATACTGAAAAAACAAATGAAGGATAATGTAAGAAAAAGGAAGAATACTGAATGAAAAAAGTAGGATTATGGAAGAAAAATGGAGGATAATGGAAGAAAAATGGAGGATAATGGAAGAAAAATGGAAGAAAAATAGAATAACAACAGAAGAAAATGGAGGATAATGGAAGACAGAAGGAAGGTTAATGGATGAAAGACAAAGGTCAAAGGTCAAATAACAAAAGCTGCAAAAATAACCTCTGAAAGAGAAAAGACAAGAACCAAAGGATGAAGAAGAAAACAACAGATCTGGAAGATAATGAACAAAAACACGATAGAAAATAAAAAATATCTGATTAAAAACGACATTTATTATGGAGGAAACCAGAACTCGCTTATTTTAAAAAACAAATTCACCTTTTATTTAGTAAATCTTGCTCTGATCTCAGTTTATTTCTGTAAAAATCCACTTTTAGTCTGCTTTATGTTTTATATTTCTATATAAGTGAACCTTTTATTGTTGTGTTGCTTCGATAGGATGAACTTGAGGCTGTTTGTGGTGAAAGTTTAACAGTTTTTCAGGTTTGTGCAGTAAAACTAAAGAATATAAACCAACCAGAAACATGGCGCTGGATCAGTTTTTAATGGAACTGAAGTGTTGGAGCTTTGGGAGGTTTGCTGACTGTGGAGACGTTCAGGTTTCAGGATGAATCACGTTAAAGAGGGAAAGAAAAGGTTTCAGAAACTTCCTGCTGAGGTTATGAGTCAGAGTTCAGCAGAAAAGTCCAGCTGGTGACTCAGATACTGTAGAATTACATCGATCAGAAGCAGCTTTAGTTACAGTAGAAACAGCATGAAGCAAACACAAAGTCAGGGTCCAACGCTTTCTGTTTAACTGCAGGTCACATTAACCCGTTTAAAAGTTTGAAACTGTGGTGGAAAAAAGGTATTTTCACAGTGAAACTTCTGATGTCCACATCTTCAACATTTTTGGGTGGAAAAAATGTTAAAGGACATTTATTAAAAAAAATTGTTGGTTTTTGGTTGATTTTTATGTGAATGGATATAAATAATATATATTATATATATATATATATATATATATATATATATATTATATATATATTTATATATATAAAATCCCCCAAATTCTTGTAAATATTTTTTTAAAATGAGCAAAAATCTTTCCCAAAAAAATCCTAAAAATACCTAAAGTGATTCCATATTTATCAGTAAAACTTCTAAACTTTCAAAGGAAACTTTTTAGGAATCATTGGAATTTTCTTCCTGAAGATTTTGCAAATTTTCAGAAATTTGAGGAATTTTTTTGTGGAAAAAAAGGTTCCTTAAGAACAGCAAATTTTGCCGGATTTTGGTTGATTTTATGTGAATGTTCTTATAGAAAATGTCAGAAGTTTTACTGATATATACGTAATCACTTTAGGTATTTTTTGGAATTTTCTTCCTGAAGGTTTTGTAAATTTTCAGAAATTTGGTAAATTTTTTGCTGATTTTTTTTTTTTCAAAGGAAACTAAATTTTTTGGTAGAAAGAAAGGCTGTGTCCGAAATGGCATACTAACGTACTACTCATACGAAGTGTGACGTCAAAATAAGTATGTAGTGCGTTCACATTAGATAGTATGAAAAGACTGAGTACGCGAGAAATACCCGGATGTATACTATATCCGGAAATTTTTTAAGTATGCGAGGTGACCACACTAGTCATACTCAATCGCCCCATAATGCTTTGTGAGCTACCCACCGAAATGCAAGCCTCCGCGGGATCTGTGGCCGGACCGCGGCGATTTTTATTTTATTTTATGTGGTTAAGTAGTCATCCTAATCACCCCACAGATTTGAGAAATAGGCGTTTTCTGACCAACGTTTTAAATTTGTCAGACGCCTCACAACGTGCTACTGAATGCTAGCAGCTAGCTGCAGCAGCTCGCTTTGCATACAGAACAAGTAGCAGCTACCTCCAGTAGCCTGCAGCTACAATTGAAACGATTCGCATAATCTGGCTAATAACTGCATGAGGAGTGCCGGCTTGAAATTACCACATTAATTATGCGACTGTTTGTTAGCGTAAAATCGACCTGAAGCCGGCATTCAGCCGAGATATTTGATAGCCGTACTTGCGGTTTTTGTCGTCGGAGGTTTGAAATGCATTATGGGAAACGTAGTAGTATACTACAGTGTGAACGGTAGGCATTCTAATCATACTTATAGTACGTAGTATACAGTATATACTCATTGAGTATGTAGTATGTAGTACGTTAGTATGCCATTTCGGACACAGCCAAAATGTTACCTGTCCAGGTGGAATAGACTCCACCCTCCATGACCCTGATGAGGATTAAGCGGTGTATAGATGATGGATTCAATTCAATTTTATTTATGCAGTGATAATTACAGCCAAACTGTCTCAAGATGAACTCATATGAACCCCAGAGCAGCCCTAAGGAGACAGAGGATAGAAAACAGCCTTTAACAGGAAGAAACCAGGAACAGAACCTGGATCTATATGTGGAGAACATCTGCTGCTGGACGGGGGCATGAGAGGAACAAATGGATGAATGGATGGATGGATGATGGATGGATGGATGGATGGATGGATGGATGGATGGATGATGGATGGATGGATGGATGGATGGATGATGGATGGATGGATGGATGGATGATTGATGGATGATTGATGGATGGATGGATGGATGATTGATGGATGGATGGATGGATGATTGATGGATGGATGATTGATGGATGGATGGATGGATGATTGATGGATGGATGGATGGATGATTGATGGATGTATGGATGTATGGATGTATGGATGTATGGATGATGGATGGATGGATGGATGGATGATTGATGGATGGTTGATGGATGGATGGATGGATGGATGGATGGATGGATGATTGATGGATGATTGATGGATGGATGGATGGATGATTGATGGATGGATGGATGGATGATTGATGGATGGTTGATGGATGGATGGATGGATGGATGGATGATTGATGGATGATTGATGGATGGATGGATGGATGATTGATGGATGGATGGATGGATGATTGATGGATGGATGGATGGATGATTGATGGATGATTGATGGATGATGGATGGATGGATTGATGGATGGATGGATGGATGAATGGATGATGGATGGATGGATGATGGATGGATGGATGGATGGATTGATGGATGGATGGATGGATTGATGGATGGATGGATGGATGGATGAATGGATGATGGATGGATGGATGATGGATGGATGGATGGATGGATGGATGGATGGATGAATGGATGATGGATGGATGGATGGATGGATGGATGACTTTTAAAATGATTCAACATGTGTCCATCATGACATTTTAAAAATTGACTTCACATGTGTTGAAAATGACCCAAAAATGACTCAGAATTAGTTTAAAACCAGCAAATCTGTTGTTGGAGATCATTCAGCATGGTGGAACATCTGATGAGCAGAACAAAGAGGAATCATGGAAACACTTCAGCATCTACAGGATGAGGGGATGGATGGTCTTCAGGAGAACATTGAGCTGGTTCCTCCTGAAGCTCCAACCATCACCAGAACCTGGAGGACTGAGAACCTCCACAGAAGTCTGAGGAGACAACTTTAGTTTTATACTTTTATTAATAATAATGAAAGAAAAGTTTATTTTCTCTGCCTGCCATGGTTCTAACTTCTGACTGAAGACGTCCCGATCCTCTCCTCCTCGTTCTTCTGGTTCCATGGAGGTGTTAAATCCTCCACAAGATCCAGACTAGCAGATGATTCCTCCTGCTGGCTGTGAATCAGTTTAAACCAACAGAAAGTGGGTCAAACTGTGACTCAGTACAAAAACAGGCGTCTGCTGCAGTGAAAGCACGTAGCCCACGACGGAGTGAGTGTGTGTGTGTGTGTGTGTGTGTGTTTGTGTGTGTGTGCCCGCGCTACGTGCAGCTCCACAAACACATTACATAATGACTAAGTTCTCTCTCCGCCTACAAGCTGCTCTTTGTTGTCACTGAGGACACAGGAGAACTGAACGTACTGTAGTACAGCACGTACCACGCTGCTGCACGTACTGCTGCGTACTACGCTGCTGCTGCACATACTACACTCTGCTGCGGTACCAGATACTCAGAGGATCCATGTGTTCCTCCACAGGTGGAATAAATATGAAATCTGCAGCAAAAACACAGAAAATTCCTCCAGACACCAGCTGTTGGTCGCAAAACCTGCAGTAATAATGACAATACTGCAGTTTATCTGGGAATACTGCAGTCTGTTAGAGAGTGCTGCAGTATTATGTGAGAACCGTGCAGTATTATTTGAGCGTACTGTACTATTCTATGAGAGTACTGCAGTAGTACTACTCCAGTGTTCAGCGGGTAAACAACAGACCTCAGTGGGGTGTATTCCTGCACAGCTCAGCTCAGCCAATCAGCATCCAGCTCCTCCCCACGTGGTTTTCTTGTTTACTACGAGGTTGAGGAGCCGCGGGGGCTGATGGGACATCCTGGAGCGGATCCGGACCGGAGTCTCCTCAGTTTAGAGGTTTAATACTGATGTGTATGCTGGAGGTTAGTTCCTGGAGATTTAACACAAAATAAAAAACACAACACAGAAGAAAAGTAAAAACGTTCTTTTCATGACTTTACCTGTGTAGTTAGCTTCTTTGCATGATTTTAGATGTGATGTTAGCCTCTTTCTATGACGTCAGCTGTTTAATTAGCTTCTTTCTAAGAATGTCGATGTGTAGTTAGCCGCTTTCTATGACTTTAGCTGTGTTGTTAGCTTCTTCCTATGACTAGACGTGTTGTTAATTCTTTCTATGGCTTTAGATGTATTGTTAGCCTCTTTCTAAGACTTCAGATGTGTAGTTAACGTCTTTTATTACTTTAGCTGTGCAGTTAGCTTCTTTCCAGGATTTTACCTGTGTAGTTAGCTTCTAAGATTTTAGCTGTGTAATTAGCTTCTTTCCGTGACTTTAGCTGTGTAGTTAGCTTCTTTCTATGACTTTGAATGTGTAATTAGCTTCTTTCCATGATTTTAGCTGTGTTTTTAGCTTCTGTTGAGTCCTGACTGGATGGAAACTCCCAGCTGATCATTTGTCTGGTCTGGTTTCTTGACTCTGGTCCTGATCCGGTCCTGATCCGGTCCTGGTCTTCCTAGACTCCGGTTCTGCTGCTGGTCTTCAGTTGCAGTTTTCAGTCTCATTGAGCTGCAGAGTCTCTGCGGAGCTTCTTCTGCTTCTGCTTGTTGTGTCTTCAGAATTCAGGTTGGTGACATTCTGTTATCTCTGTTTATTTAAACTGCTGCTTCCTGTTTCCTCTCAGATGAAGGTCTGGTGAAGATCTGCAGAGTTAGAACATCCTGAAGCCTCTTTTCTGATCAGTGATAATGAGAATCTGCAGGTGTGGAGAGGCTGAACTCTGTGTTTCTGTTGGTTTTAGAGGATTAAGGCTTTGGTTTGTCTTTCTGAGTTCAGGCTGTTAGCTGCAGTTGTTGTTCATTCAGGACTGTTTGGACGATCTGATTGGCTGAGAGCTGCAGACGGACGGGGGTGTGTTTGGATCTGGATGGAAAATACTGATCAACTAATTATTATCAATAATCTGATCAGTTAGACAGTTTTAAACAACAGAATGTCTGTGTTCTCCTCACACTGAGACATTTCATTCGATACTATCGTTGTAAAATCTGTATTTAATCAGTTTGTCTCAGTCAGATTTAAATGTTTTCCTTCAGTACAGAGTTTAGAACAGGAAGTAGTCCTAATCAGGAGAATAAAAACCATTCAAATGAATCTAAAAGAGTGAAATCTGCTCTGTTTCATCCGTTTACAAGATGAAACTTTAACTGATGAGCTGTAGATCGAGTCTCTGAACGGATCAGAGGATAAATCACAAGATTAATGACGATCAAACTTCAAATTCTGTTCACTATCCTGTTAATAGATAGATATGTATATTTCACTTTTTGACGCTTTGAATTATTTATTTTGCTTATTTCTATCTATAGCTACACTACCGTTCTAAAGTTTGGGGTCATCCAGATAATTCCATGTTTTCTATTAAACTCCCACTTTTATCCATATGCTAACATAACTGAACAAGGGTTTTCTAACCATCAATGAGCCTTTCAGCACCATTAGCTAACACAATGTAGCATTAGAACACAGGAGTGATGGTTGCTGGAAATGTTCCTCTGTACCCCTATGGAGATATTCCATTAAACATTTACAGCTACAATAGTCATTTACCACATCAATTATGTCTAGACTGGATTTACCACTCATTTGTTATCTTCATTGAACAAAAGCTGCTTTTTTTTTCAGCGATAACGACATTTCTAAGTGAGCAGAAATTTTAAATGGTAGTGCAGTAAATTACAGTAAAAATATAGAAAAAATACAGTAAAATATAGAAAAAATGTTGTAAAAACAGTAAAAATATCAAAAAAATGTAGTAAAAGTACAGTGAAAATATAGTAAAAATACAGTAAAATATATTAAAAATATCATAAAACACAATAAAGATACAGTAAAAATATAGAAAGGATATGGTAAAGATACAGTACAAATATACAAAAAATATAATAAACAGAAAAAATATAGAAAAATATAGTAAAGATACAGTAAAAATATAGTTAAAATGCAGCAAAAATATAGTAAAAATCTATCAAAAATACATTAAAAATAAAGCAAAAAATACCGTAAAATAGAATAAAAATAAAAAAGAATATAGCAAAATATAGTAAAAACACAGTAAAAATATATCAAAGTTATAGTGAAAATAGAGTAAAAATATAGAAACATATATTAAAAATACAGTAAAAGTGTATTAAAAAGTACAGTTAAAATGTAGTGAAAATACAATAAAAACAGAGTAAAATGTAGTAAAATTACAGTAAAAAATATAGTTAAAATACAGGACAAATATAGTAAAGACATCGTAAAAATACAATCCTGCATTTTAGTTCTTTCATAGATTTATTAAAGATGTCTTGTTTATATAAATAATATAAATATAATATAATATAAATAAATCTGCTGGATCATAAATTTCCAAACAGAAATGTTAATGTTTGGTTAAATTCACTTTTTCTGGGTTCAATCTTCTGGTTTATCTTTGGCTCCTGTGGACACTAAACCTACCATCAAGCATGGAGGTGGTGGTATCATTATACTATTAGTTTAACTGACTCAAGTCTGAGGCAGAAAGACGACAAATGGTGCTGTCCAACTATGTTTGCCGTCTTTCAGCCTCAGACTTATTTCTTCATCAGTCCACGGGTTCTTGATGGGTTTCAGTCAGAACTTTGGGGAGATATTTGTAGATATTCCATTAAAAATCTTCCAGCTGGAACAGTCATTTAGCACATTAACAATGTCTACACTGGATTTATCCTTCATTTAATGCTATCTTCACTGAATAAAAACTGCTTTGTGGATGTTTATTTATGTGTTTTCTCGGGTTGAATGAAGATAACTCTTGACACATTTCCATCTTCTGCATATTTCTACATCTGTGTTTGTTTCAGTTTAGATTTTTGTCCACAAACTTTCTCCTGTTTCAGTGTTTCTCTTCCTACTGTACGTGGTTGTGTTTCGGCTGCAGACTGGTTTAACTGTGAGTCACTGATTAACAGGAAACCATTCGGCATGTTTCATGGCGTTGCCACGGCGACAGAGTTTAGTAATCACCGTTAACAGATGTAACGGGACGAAGAAGTGTTGATTTACAGCTGAAACCATCTGCTGCCATCACTTTAATCCTCCGACCAGTTAGTTACTGAATTTGCAGTAACACACACTAACACACACACTAAAACACACTAACACACACACACTAACACACACACTCTCTCTGACTGTAAATGACTCACTGTGATTTCTCTCAGAGCTTTAATCCTTCGCTGAGGTTTTCCCGGCAGAACATCCTTCAGTAAAAGCATCAGGAACACGTTTAAAAGTACTGCAGTAACAGTCTGACACTTTAAATCCTACTCAAGTACATGCAAATAAAGTTTTCATTAAGCAGGAAAACTTTATTGAATCCAGATTTATTTGCTGTTAAAGCTGCTGCAGGAAACAACCAGAGATGAGAATAAAGTGTTATATCTCAAAATGCTGCTGTTATTATGAAATTCTAACAATCTATTATTAAAGGCAGCATGAACTGACTGGAATCAACTTCTTTCTATAACTTTAGCTCTGTAGTTAGCTTCTTTGTATGACTTTAAATGTGCAGTTAGCTTCTTTCTGTGACATTAGCTGTACAGTTAGCTTGTTTGTATGACTTCAGCTGTGTAGTTAGCTTGTTTCTGTGACATCCATGTAGTTAGCTTCGTTATATAATATTTGCTTTTTACTTATCTTCTTTCTCTGACTTTAGCTGTGTAATTAGCTTCTTTCTGTGACATCAGTTGTACCGTTAGCTGCTTTCTATGACTTAAGCTGTGTATTTAGCTACTTTCTATAACGTTAGTGATGTATTTAGCTTCTTTCTATAAGTTTAGCTGTGTAGTTAGCTTCTTTGTATAACTTTAGCTGCACAGTTAGCTTCTTTCTGTGACATTAGCTTTACAGTTAGCTTGTTTGTATGACTTCAGCTGTGTAGTTAGCTTGTTTCTATGACATCCATGTAGTTAGCTTCATTGTATAATATTTGCTTTTTACTTAGCTTCTTTCTCTGACTTTAGCTGTGTAGTTAGCTTCTTTCTATGACTTTAGCTGTGTAATTAGCTTCTTTGTATAAGTTTAACTGTACAGTTTGCTACTTTCTATGACATTAGCTGTACAGTTAGCTTCATTGTATAACTTTAGCTGTGTAGTTAGCTTCTTTGAATAAGTTTAACTGTACAGTTAGCTTCTTTCTTTGACTTTCGCTGTACAGTTAATTGTTTCTATGACATTATCCATGTAGTTAGCTTTGTTGTATAACTTTAGCTCTTCTTCCTACACCCTCCAGTATGTTTCTAATGATTCATGGTTCCATCTTCAAGTTTTTCTCAGTCGATGTTTCTTCACCACCTCTTGTATGAAGTTCTCTGAGTGATCAGCTGTTTTTACCAATAACATGATGCATATCTGTGATCAGGTTTTGTTATAACAGACTCTTGTGTTTTCTGCAGAAATGTTACCAAAGACTCGTCTGGGGAAACGTTCTCCTCTGGGGGCGCTGCTGAGCGCCACCTGTCCGACTCACACACACCTGGAGACAGGTGAGACCGACGTCACCATGGCAACGGCAGCAGGACAACAGGCCAGCAGCAGATCCAGAGTTCATCCTGGACTGAAGGTGAGAAAAACCCTACCAGGAGTTTGGTGGATGTTACTGCAGAGATTCTCTAGAAACATTTAATTCTACTTCCTGTTTTCATCTCCTGGAAACTACAGAATCGTCCCTCTGAGGTTCAGGGAGTCTTTGGGAGTTTCTGGTTTAGAAAATCCCAGAACCATGTTTTATTTCTTTGTAAAAGCTGTTAAAAGCCCCTGAGGGGGAAAACTCAGTGTCTGAGGCCTCATTAGGAAGTTCTGTTTGACCGACAGCTGTGTGAGCCAGTCAGGTTGATCCATGTCTGACTCCTCCCTCAGGTGTACTTCCAGTGTGCAGGTGAACCTTCAGGTGTCGATCAGATCGACGGTCCGTTATCGTCTCCGTCCTGCAGATCAGTTTCCTCCTGCATCGATGTCCCCAAAAGGTCTGTTTGTTTTTTACTGTTTACCTCCATGTTTACCTGCATGTTTGTTTACTGTTTACCTCCATGTTTACTGTTTATTGTTTACCTGTCATCCTGCAGTGAGCAGCGTCCTCAGGAGGTGGACATGGACGAGCTGATGGCAGCGATGGTCCTCAGCAGTTTGTCCTGCAGCCCCCTGCTGCAGAGCCCCACCCACCCAGACACTACAGGTAAGCAACAAACAACAACAGTAAACAACAACAGCAAATGATGACAGGTGACAACAAGAGAGGGCAACAATAAGCAACTACAGTGACAACAGAAAACAAACAAAAACTGCAACAGACAACAACAATGGACAACCAGAAACAATAACAACAAATGATGACAGGTAACAACAACAAACAACAATCAGTGACGGCAGATGACAAACAACAATAATGGACAACAAACTACAACAGGCAATAACAGATGACAAGAAATTATAACAGCAAGCGTAAACAACAACAAAACAAACATGATAAGCAACAACAGGCAACAATAAAAAACAACACAAAACAAACAAACATCCGTAGCATATTTGAAAAACACTTACAAAAGCAAAAATGTTAGTAATAAAATTCAGAACAAATCCTCCATCATTCTTGATTTTTACCTCTAGATAAAATCTGTTATTTTTAGAAACTACTCATTATTATTTTATTATTATTTTTAGGTAAAAAACAGCAGAATGTTAGTTGATAACATTTAGATAAACCTTCAGTATTCTGCAGGATAATTAGAAGTCTGAATAATTAAAGAACGATCACGGATAGGATGACATTTATTTTTACTCTGGAGACATTTTTAGGAATCCTTTGTTGATCTTTGGTGATTAAATCTGATCTTGTTGCTTTTAGAGGAGCTCCGATGATGTTTTCTGGAGGTCTGATGTTTTCTGGAGCTCAGATGTTTTCTGGAGCTCTGATGGTGTTTTCTGGAGCTCTGATGTTTTCTGGAACTCTGATGTTGTTTTCTGGAGCTCCGATGATGTTTTCTGGAACTCTGATGGTGTTTTCTGGAGCTCCGATGATGTTTTCTGGAACTCTGATGATGTTTTCTGGAGCTCCGATGATGTTTTCTGGAGGTCTGATGTTTTCTGGAGCTCTGATGTTTCTGGATCTCTGATGATGTTTTCTGGACCTCTGATGATGTTTTCTGGAGCTCCGATGATGTTTTCTGGAGGTCTGATGTTTTCTGGAACTCTGATGTTGTTTTCTGGAGCTCTGATGATGTTTTCTGGAACTCTGATGATGTTTTCTGGACCTCTGATGATGTTTTCTGGAGCTCCGATGATGTTTTCTGGAGGTCTGATGTTTTCTGGAGCTCTGATGTTGTTTTCTGGAGCTCTGATGATGTTTTCTGGAACTCTGATGATGTTTTCTGGAGCTCCGATGATGTTTTCTGGAGGTCTGATGTTTTCTGGAACTCTGATGTTGTTTTCTGGAGTTCCGATGATGTTTTCTGGAACTCCGATGGTGTTTTCTGGAGCTCTGATGTTTCTGGAACTCTGATGGTGTTTTCTGGAGCTCTGATGTTTTCTGGAGCTCTGATGATGTGTTCTGGAGCTCTGATGTTTTCTGGAACTCTGATGGTGTTTTCTGGAGCTCTGATGATGTTTTCTGGAGCTCCAATGTTGTTTTCTGGAGGTCCGATGGTGTTTTCTGGAGCTCTGATGTTTTCTGGAACTCTGATGGTGTTGTCTGGAGCTCTGATGTTGTTTTCTGGAGCTCCGATGATGTTTTCTGGAGCTCTGATGGTGTTTTCTGGAGCTCCAGTGATGTTTTCTGGAGCTCTGATGGTGTTTTCTGGAGCTCCGATGATGTTTTCTGGAGCTCCGATGTTGTTTTCTGGAGCTCCGATGTTGTTTTCTGGAGCTCCGATGTTGTTTTCTGGAGCTCCGATGGTGTTTTCTGGAGCTCCGATGGTGTTTTCTGGAGCTCTGATGGTGTTTTCTGGTCCTCCAGCTCCAGCCATGGATTGCGGTGGCAGTGATTTTTCCGACAGCGGCAGCAGCGGCTACTGGAGTGTCGGCCACGCCCCCTCCAGCCCCATGCCCTCTCCACCAATCGCAGAGCCTGACGCCGGCGTGGTCCCGCCCACCGACGAGGGCCTGGACATGGAGCTGGAGCAGGTGCTATTCGACGAGCCGGCGCCGCGGAAACGCAGGGTGAGCGTTGATCTACGGAGGTACGGTGGCAGCAGAGGGCCAAAATAAAGACGCTTACGTGAGTTTGTTCCTGCAGAACTCGGTGAAGGCAGCGTTCAGGTGTCTGTGGCCGAGCTGTGGGAAAGTTCTGACGTCTGTAGTGGGAATCAAACGCCACATCAGGACGACACACCTGTGGTAAGGCTCCCCTGACACACCTGAGTTAGATATGATCTAAAGACTAAACCAAACATGAACGTTCAGCCTCTCATCTGGAGTTCTGAAGGTTACACATCTGGACAACGTTTGAGTTAAAAAAAATGTTCTGAGTCTCAGTCTGAAAACGATGAAGTTGAAAAGTTGTAATTCTGTTTTCCAAACTGTATTTTAAATGGTCTTCATTTTTCTGCAATAATAACCTTTAACTTCTACTTTTGTTGTTGTTTGTGTCTCTTTATGTCTCTGTTGTTGTTTTGCATCTTGGATGTTATTTTTTGTCCCTTTGTGTCTTTGTTGTTGTTTTGTCTCTTTGTTGTTGTTTTGTGTCTCTTTGTGTCTCTGTTGTTGTTTAACCTTTGACCTTTACCGTCTGACCTTCCAGCCGTGGTGGTGAACATGAGCGCTGTTCCCGCAGTGAGGAGGATTTCTACTACACCGAGATAAACCAATGGGAGCAGCCGCTGTGCCAGTCTCCACCCACTCCACTGCTGTGTGGCCCCGTCCCTTCCTCCTTCTCCCCCCCCTCGCCTCCTCCCCTCTTCCCTCCTCCCCCCTCCCCCTCGTCTCCCTCCTCCCCCTCCTGCGGCGCTCTGAGTAGCTCCGCCCCCTCCTCCTCCGGCAGTTTCTGGCAGGTCCAATCAGAGCACTCCTACCAGGTGGGGCGGGGCTTAGTGACATGATTAAATTATATAGTTAAAACAGCAGCAAGTGTTTTGTGGCTTTTTGTGGTCGTTTTGTGTGTCTTTGTGGTAGTTTTGTGTCTGTTTGTGGTGTTTGTGGTGAGTAAAGCTAAATGTGTAACATTAGTTTGTAATGTTCTCCATGTTGTTTTTTAGGCTCCTCCTCCTCCAGGTCAGGTGGTGTCAGCAGCTCCTTTGACCACGCCGACCTTCCCAGGGACGGCTCCGCCCACCACCTGCCACAAACAGGTGAACCCTCAGAGCTGTGGTTTATGGAAACTGTGGATCCAGTCAGTGTCTGTGTTCATTTTGTGTCTTTTTTTGTGTGTTTTTGTGATTATTTTTTTTGCTACTGTTTCACGTTTTTAGTTGGTTTGCGTGTCTTTAGTTTTGTGTGATTTTGCATCGTTTTTAGTTGCTTTGTGCATCTGTGTGTTCAAGTGAGGTTGTTTGTGCGTATTTATGTTTACTTAACGTTTTCTTTCGCTGTTTTTTATTTTTTCGTGATTGTTTTGTTTCTCTTTTTGTGAATTTTCCATCTTTCTTTGTTATTTTGTGTTTTTGAAGTTGTTTTGTGTTTTTTGTTGTTGTTTTGCATCTTTGTGGTTGTTTTGTGTCTCTTTGTGGTTGTTTTGTGTTTCTTTGTGGTTGTTTTGTGTCTCTTTGTGGTTGTTTTGTGTTTCTTTGTGGTTGTTTTGTATTTCTTTGTGGTTGTTTTGTGTCTCTTTGTGGTCATTTTGTGTCTCTTTGTGGTTCTTTTGTGTGTCTTTGTAGTTGTTTTATGTGCTTTTGTGGTTGTTTTGTGTCTCTTTGTGGTTGTTTTGTGTTTCTTTGTGGTTGTTTTGTGTCTCCTTGTGGTCATTTTGTGTCTCTTTGTGGTTCTTTTGTGTGTCTTTGTAGTTGTTTTATGTGCTTTTGTGGTTGTTTTGTGTCTCTTTGTGGTTGTTTTGTGTTTCTTTGTGGTTGTTTTGTGTTTCTTTGTGGTTGTTTTGTGTTTCTTTGTGGTTGTTTTGTGTTTCTTTGTGGTTGTTTTGTGTGTCTTTGTAGTTGTTTTATGTGTCTCTGTGCTTGTCTTGTGTGTCTTTCTGGTTATTTTTTCATTTCTCATCTTCTGTTGTTGGTTTTCCTGCTCTCTCGTCTCATTTATTTTCGTTGCGTTGCTTCAGTCTCACTTCTGCTTTCGGTTGTTCAGTTGTGTGTTTTTGTGCGGCTGCAGCCGGTTTAAACTGGTTTCATTCTGTTCAGTCCTTTACTTCTGGAAAACCCCTCAAAGGTTTCCATCGGCTCAGCGTCGCCTCCTGCAGGCCGACACACAAACAGACACACAAACCAGACAGTGGCGTGTTTGTGTGTCTGTCTGTGTTCATTTAGCATCTTTTTAAAGTAGTTTTTTATGTTTTGTGGTCATTTTGTGCCTCATTTGTCTTCTGTTCGTTGTGGTTTACCGTCTCTTTATATCAGTATTGTGTGTTGTTGTGGTTTTTTGTGTGTTTATTTTGCATTGTTTTCAGTTGGTGTGTGTTTCTTTCTGATAGTTTTGCATGTATTTGAGCATCTGGTTGTCTTTATTTTGCATCTTTAATGTGTTTTGTGTGTCTCTTTGTGGGTGTTCCATGTGTTGTTGTGGTTCCTTTGCTTCTCCTTCGGGTTTTTTAGTCGGTTTGTGTTTCTCTTTTTACATTCTGTGTCCTTTTAAGGTTGATTTTGTTGATTTTATTGTTGGTTTCTGTGTTTTTGTGGCTAATATGTGATTTATTTAATGCCACTTTTGTGTCTTTTTCAGTAGCTGTGTGTGTCCTTACATTAATTCTTCGTCTCTCTGGTTATGTTTTTTTCTGTTTCTGTTGTTTTTGCATCGTTCTGAGTTGTTCTTTGTTTTGCTGTTGAGACGTTTTGTGTCTTTTTGACTTTTCAACAACAAATATTAACATTTTAAACAGTCAGTGTTAGTTTCTGCTAAAACAAACCATAAACATCTTCTTCTTCTTCTTCAGGGTGTGTCCTTTCGTGTTCGTTCAGTCAGTGTTGGTGAACAGTGGCTGCAGCATCACAGCGCCCCCTGCAGGTTGGTGTTGTTATCTCATTGTTGTATATTGTTATATTTACAGTATTTATAGTTTATATAGATGATATATTATGTTTCTGTCTATCAGGAGGGTCCGAGGCGAGGCTAAGAAGTGTCGTAAGGTGTACGGCATCGAGCACAGGGAGCAGTGGTGCACGGCGTGTCGCTGGAAGAAGGCTTGCCAGCGCTTCACCGACTGAACGGCGCCCCCTGCTGGACCTTCAACACATTTCCTTCATTTATTGTCACGAGTCTTAAAGAACTCTATGAACTGATCGGCAGCTAAATGTCAGAAGCAGCATCTGGACCTGAACGAAAAACACCTGGAAACATCTGGAAACACAACTTTAAACACTCAGCGGTCAGTTTATTCGGAACAGCAGCTTCACTGTTTTAACCCTCGTCTTGTTGTCCTTAAAGTTTGAAAATGTAGAAAAAAATGATATTTTCGAAGTGAAAACTTGCAGATTTTCAGCATTTTTCAGAAATATTTTTGGTAGAAAATAAAAAGTTAAAATGTTTCTTTGGAAACATTCAGAAGAAATTAACCAAAATCCAGCAACATTCACTGGATTTTGGCTGATTTTTTTCTGAATGTTTTGCTGATATATATATATATATATATATGGAATCACTTTAGATATTTTTAGGATTTTTTGAATATATTTACAATTTTTTTTTTAAACATTTATTTCTTGCCAAATTTGTGGATTTTTTAAAAACAAAATTTTTAAGGAATTTTTAGAATTTTCTTCTTGATGATTTTGTAAATTTTCTGTAAATTTGGGGAATCTTTTGCTGAATTTTTGGATTCTTTTCAGACCAGTAAATAATATTTTCACAGTGAAACATCTGATGTCCACATTATCAACATTTTTGGGAATTTTTGATGGGGAAAAAGAAAAGTTAAAAAAATGTTTCTTTAAGAACATTTAGCTGGATTTTGGCTGATTTTTTTCTGAACGTTCTTAAAGAAAATATTAGAAGTTTTACTGATATATATGTAATCACTTTAGATATTTTTGAGGTTTTTTGGAAGATTTGTACTTATTTTTAAAAATTTTCTTGCCAAATTAGTTATTTTAAAATAACAATTATAAGGGACATTTTTAAGAAATTATTGGAATTGTCTTCCTGAAGGTTTTGCAAATTTTCAGAAATTTTGGGATTTTTTTGCTGAATTTTTGGAATTTTTTCAGACAAGGAAACAATATTTTTGTGCCTGTAAATGAAAACAACAGGAGGTTAAATGAGGAGAAAGTAGCAGAAACAGCTGAACAAAGTGAACATTAATATTTACAGTTTTACTCTCAGATCAGTTTAATTGAAGCAGATTAATGCTGAAGCTATTAATGATCATCAATTTATAGATTTGAGTCATTTTTAAAAAATAAAAACAGTCTGAATTTTGACGTGAATATTTTCTGGTTTCTTTCCTCTGACAGTAAACTGAAAATCTCTGAGGAAATTTTCTGACATTTTAGAACCAAACAGCTGATTAATTATTATTAATGAAGAAATGAATTCCAAATTATCAGTTAGAAACTGTCCAATAACTAAATGAAAAAAACAAATGATTAGTTTTAGTCATTTCTAAGCTGAACAGTAAAACATGGATTCATAATTTCAGCCTTAACAGAATATTTTGATCTTTTTTTTTTAAATTTGTGACTTTATTCTGAAGGACCTGATGTGGAGCCGAACAGCAGAAGCGTTCCTAATAAACTGATCCAGACTGAGTTTAAATGTTCAAACATGTCGATGATCAGGTGGTTTCAGATCCAAACTTTACTGTTTTTTTTTTAACTTTTAAATCAAATCAGACGTTTGAGGTTCAGAAATCATGGAAAGGAAAACGAAGAGTTCATTTACAACCAGAAACTGAAAATCAGAGTTTGATGTTTGACTTCCTGTCTCACCTGTCCTCACCTGTCCTCGTCCTCCATCCGTCTCTGTTCAGTCGTCTGGAATCAGAAGCCATTTCCTGTCCTCAGAGGATCCATGCAGTATCGATCAATAAATCCTTTCATCTGTATTTTATCTTTAATCTTCTGTCTTTAGAAACATCCAGATGTTTTCTAGGTCATTTATCCGACGTCAGACGTCCAGAATTAGATTTTTCTCTATTTATGTTCTCTGTGTTTACGAACAAAAACAACAAAAAAACATTTTTTACTGTAATCATTTCATTTTTACGATTTTTTTCTACCCAATGCTTAAATAAAGCAGAAAAAAAATATTCTGGTTGTTTGATTTGATGCAACAAGAAAAATAAAAATAAATAAATAAATAAATATAGAGAGAACTAGATTAAGACTAAAAATCATCCATCCATCCATCCATCCTCTATCCACCACTTTATCCTCACTAGGGTCATGGGGGGTGCTGGAGTCTATCCCAGCTGACTCGGGTGAAGGCAGGGGACACCCTGGACAGGTCACCAGTCTGTCACAGGGCTACATATACAGACACACAATCACACTCACATTCACACTTGCGGACAATTTAGAGTAACCAATTAACCTCAGCATGTTTTTGGACTGTGGGAGGAAGCCGGAGTACCCGGAGAAAACCCACGCATGAACAGGGAGAACATGCAAACTCCATGCAGAAAGATCCCAGGCCGGGATTTGAACCGGGGATCTTCTTGCTGCAAGGCAAAAGTGCTAACCACTGTACCACTGTGCAGCCCACCAAAAATTATATATATAAAAATAACTAAATCTAAAAAACAAATTATAAAAAATATTTAAAATTAAAAGCAAAAACTACATGAAAAAAACAACTAAAATTAAATCAGGAAAAAAAATGAATTTTAAAATAAATGACAAAAATGAAATTTCTATAATAGAAATAAATTCTAAAAATAAAATAAAAATGCATGTAAATAAACTCAAAGTACATAAAATTTATGATTCTCAGTTGTAAGGAGTTCCCTAAATTAGTAATTTAAAAAAAAAAACAATAAGTACATATGTATATATATATATATATGTATGTATTATGTGTACTTAACTTTATTTTTGTGTAATTTATTCATATATATGTAAATAAAACTATTAAAGTACTATCAAGATTCACATTTATAAATTAGTAAAATTAATGTACAAAATGAACATATAAAAATAAAACTATTCGAGCTGAAGATGCTCATATTTTATTATTTTAACATCTCTATAAATAGTTTGATCCTGTTAACTGAAACATTATCAGTTATTGATTATTAAACATTTATTGATCACTTTCAGTAAAGCTAATAAGGAGGAGAAGAAGAATCGTGTTTTAAATAAAGTTTTATTACAGATGATTCAGGTCCAAAACAACAAACTGAACAAAACCTCCTTTAAACTGATGAAGATAAAAAAACACACACACATACAGGTAAACACACACATACAGGTAAACACACACTCTCTCATTCGACTGTGCTGTAATAAATTATATGTACAGTCCAGATCAGCTGACAGAAACTCAGACGTCCATCTGCATCTGAAGAGAAGAAGAAGAAACCTGTTAGCTACAGGAAATACAGACACAGAAGAAGAAACCTGTTAGCTACAGGAAATACAGACACAGAAGAAGAAACCTGTTAGCTACAGGAAATACACACACAGAAGAAGAAACCTGTTAGCTACAGGAAATACAGACACAGAAGAAGAAACCTGTTAGCTACAGGAAATACACACACAGAAAAAGAAACCTGTTAGCTACAGGAAATACACACACAGAAGAAGAAACCTGTTAGCTACAGGAAATACACACACAGAAGAAGAAACCTGTTAGCTACAGGAAATACACACACAGAAGAAGAAACCTGTTAGCTACAGGAAATACACACACAGCAGAAGACTGACATTGCAGCTAATTTTATATTATTTAGGCTAACATAGCAGTTAAGCTAACAAGAACCTCTTTAGGCTAACCTAACAGCTTAAGCTAACAGCTAAGGTAATTTTGTTTTGGGCCAAGTAGTGGCTAATATCTCTTTTAGGCTACTGTAGTAGCTAACACAGTGTAGCATTGGGTAATGTTGACGTCAATGTAATCTTGCTTAGGCCAATGTTATTTTTTGTTTAAGCTAATGCCCTGCTAAGGCTAACATTATTTTGTTTTTGCTAACATCCTGTTTAGGCCAAAGACGTGTTGTTCAAGCTAATCTGACTGCTGATGTTATCTTGTTTTGTCTATCATTGCTTTGTTTAGCGGCTAACACAGAGGCTAGCATGTTGGGGTAACACTATGTTAATTAGGCTAACACAGCAGCTAATGTTAGCTTTTTCTGCATAGCATAGTGGCTGCTGTGATCTCGTTTAAGGTAACATTGTCTTGTTCAGGCTAATGTAACAGCTAGCATTGTCTCGTTCAAGCTAATATAGCGGCTAACTGTCTCGTTCCCGTGTGAAGCGTGTGGAAGTGAAATGTTCACCATTTGTCCGTTTTGTTCTGGGTCGACTCGCTCTTCCCGTCACAGGCGACAATCTTCACCTTGTCCACCTTCACCAGGTCGGTCACCTCCCTGAACTCCACATCGTTCAGGACAAACGTCCACACGTTGTCACAGAACCGGTACGTGTTCAGAGAACCCTGAGAACGGAAACAGAACCGGGTCAGATAAACAGAACCGGTCAGTGTTCTCTCAGGTTCCTGCTGGTGTTCCTGGAGGACTCACCCTGAAGTTGACTCTGTTTCGGACCCGGTTGGCGAGCGCCGTGTTGATGGCTTTATCGAACTGGAGCAGAACCTGGAGGGCGAGCTGAGGAGTGATCTGCTGAGTCTGAAGACAAAATAATCAGAAATGTTTAGTTCTGTTTTATTCAGGAAAGTCACAAGTTTACAGTAAAACAAGAAGCAGAGAAATGGTTTTATACCAACAGCAGATTCAGAAACGCAACATCTGGAATCATTCTGGCTAGGCTACCTTTATCAGGCTAACACAGCAGCTAACTTTATCTAATGTAGCGGATAACATTACCCTGTTTGGACTAATGTAGTGGCAAATATTACAATGTTTGGGCTAATGTAGCAGCTAACACTATTCTTCTTGGGCTAATATAGCGGCTAACATTACCCTGTTGGGATAATGTAGCAGCTAATGTTACGCTGATTGGGCTAAAGCAACTGCTAAATATTCTGTTTGGGCTCATGTAGCGGCTAACATGATCCTGTTTAGGCTAATATATCAGCTAACATTATTCCATAAAGGCTAATGTAGCGACTAACAATATCATGTTTGGGCTAATGTAGCAGCTAATATTTTGTTTAGGCTAATGTAGCAGCTAACATTACCGTGTTTAGGCTAACGGTAGCTTGTTTAGGCTAATGTTAGCTTGTGTAGGCTAATGTTATGCTGTTTTGGCAAATGTTAGCTTCTGTTAACTAATGTTAGCTTGCTTTGGCTAATGTTATCCTGTTCAGGCTAATGTTAGCTTGTTTTGAGCTAATGTTAGCTTGTCTTGTGGGACGTGTTAACTGACAGCAGCAGAAATCCTGAGAACTCAGGCTGTAACTTCATAAATGAGTTTCTGAGAGTATTGAGAGTTAAAACAAAGACAAACAGATAAACTCAGACAGTTTCCAGGTCTGGATTTTCCTCTAAATCCAAAAAATATTCAGTTTATCAGGAGACAAGCTGCATTTTTCACATCTAAGAGCTGGAATTGTGATTTTTTTTTTACATTTCTGCTTTAAATTCTATATAAACACAACTGGACTGATTAACAGTTCATTCTGCATCATGTCAGCTGAGAATCCAACAGACTGTATCTGCAGCGGAGAATAAATTCCGATTCAGTAAGGTAAAGTACTTCCCAACAGATCAGAAGAGTCCTGAAGGTAAACAGTGACTCTGCTGTGACTTCACGGCTGATTTTAATGAACAATCAGCTCCTGCTAACTTTCTGACCTTCACTCACCGTTTACCGACACGTCAGGACTTTAACACCGATGCTAATTAGTTACAGCAGCTAATAACTACTGTATTTTAGCTACACAGATGATGTTTGCTGCGGTCAGAAATGAATCAGCGCAGAAACAAAGTGCAGTTAGCAGCTAACGGCTAACCAGCGGATGGAGTTGTTAGCAGGAGGCTAATGCGGGGCACCGGGGAGCCAGCGGCCGCCGTGTCGCCGTTCGTTCACCTGTATGAGCTCGTCCAGACTCTCCTGCAGACTGTTCCCCAGCGTGGTGTTCCTGTACAGTTGGTAGGCCATGATTAAACTACTAACAGCGGAAGAGTTCCTACAAACACACAGCGAGCTAATTGAGCTAACGGCTGCGTCCCTGCGCAACAAGCTAGCAGCAATAAGATGACATCACACTGCCGCTCGGGCTCTTCAAAATAAAAGTAATCCACACGATTTAAAAATTTAAATTCATAGATTTATTTAGATTTAATGAGCGTTTTGAACGGATTCAGGTGTAGTCAACGGATTAGATGTTGGACTTAAATTTAAAACCTGCTGAACGGTCTCTCTCATATTTCTGGAAATATGATCTGCTATAGTCTGTGCATTTATTTTGAAGGGAAGGAATCAGATTTTGGTGTGAAAGTCGCTGACTTGACGCAGAAACTGTGACAAGTTTTCTCAGGGGATCCATGCAGTATCGATCAGTCAATCAATTTTATCTATATTTCATCTATAATCTTCTCTTCTTATCTTTTAATATATTTAGATTTTTTACGGGTCCATTTAAGAGATGTCAGACGTCCAACATTTAGATTTTTTTCTGTTTATTTTCTGTTTGTTTATGAGCAAAAGTAACAACAACAAAAAAAATATCTTTTATTGTATTCGTTTCATTTTTTTAAGATTTCTTTTCTACAAGATGTTGTTTTAATAAAGCAGGAAAAATGTGATGCAACAAGAAAACAAATAATGAAAATATAAGCTAAATATAGAGACAACTAGATTAAGACTTAAAAATGATGCATCTAAATGAAGTTAAAAAATAACAAATTTATATGAAAATATTTAAGGTTAAAAGCAAAGCCTACATGTAAACAACAAAAACAATGAAGATCAAATATTAATTAAAAACTATAAATTCTTAAAACAAATGACAAAAATACTAAATTACAAAGAGGAAAATGTTTTAAAAAATAATAAAAAACCTTCGAATGATAAATATAATGTATATAAAATCAACAGTAAAGCAAAATGTAAATAAATACAAAGTACATAAAAAGATTTGTCTTTATTCTCAGATTGCGTTTTTTTTTCCTGTGGGGCAGAAACACAAACATGTGTACAAAAACACACAAATGACCACAAACAGATGTGATGTTCTGTTTAAATGTTTTCTTATAAAATCTCCTGCTGTGTATTTTAAAGGTTCTGTTTGTTTGTGACTCAGTAGGAACTCCTTTAACTCATGTTTGTTTTCATTGTTTTTGTTGCTCTAAAAATAAATTAATGTGTTTTTTAGTTTAACACCCTGTTGTTGTTGATTATTCAGCCTTTATGACCATTTTTATTCTTTTAAATACATTTTAAAGCTCTACAACAGAAATATCACAGAAGCTAAATAATTCTGTTTTTCTTTAAACTGCATCAAACACTAGATGGCAGCAGAACATCAGACATAAAAGAGATTCTCTCCACCAACATTCACACTTCCTCTGTTTCTATTCTGATAGTAATTAACCAGGATATGCGTTATTTGATCTCTTTTCTCTGCGGCTTCATGTTTCTTGATCATACATAAATATCAGAATTCTGAATAAACCTGCAGAGAAAAGAAGAATCTAGAAGCTGTGACTTCATGTTTCTTATGAACACAGATAAAGACTGTAGCACAAACAGCAAACACAGCGAGACGTCAAATCATCAGAACAACACAAACATCCTGTTTATCCTCCATCTTTCAGTTCCTTCCTCAGGCTGCAAGTTGTGTGTCTGTGATGATGTTTGTAAGTGAACATGTGTGTAGTGGAGCCTCCCCATGACCTCTGACCTCTGAGTGTGCTCAGTCTGACCCAAACACAGATTCACAGGCTGAATCCCAAACCGCCCCTTCACACTACCCCTACACACTACCCCTCCGTTTGCGCGTTCCCGTGGAGGGTCCTCCATATTAAGGGCCGTCCCAAACCGCGTAGTGCGGAGGGAGAGTGGACTGTTCAGCCCTTAAATAGCGAGTCTGCATCGATGCTCACTCTGGACAACTTTTTCAGGAAGTGCAACATCGAAATGGAGGAGGAAACAACATATAGATGTGAGTTCCACATGCATTCCTTATTTCTCCCACGCCTTTTTCACACTGACAGAACATCACAAAAAGAGTGGTGAAAAAAGATAAATCAAAAGAAACAAATCTTCTCTGCTGACGTTTGATTTAATTGTGCACCCCCTGACACCTTAAAATTTGAACACAACTGACAGAATTCATTTATTGATTTGTTGGATTTGAAATGCCAGATAATAGGATTGGAAAACATGTGAGTGAAAAAAAAGTGGGACGCTTTTGTCTTCTGGAAGCAGCAGCGATCCTTGTTAGTTGCAACCTGTGCCACAGCGCTACAGCCATGACAGTAGGCGTCTTTGTGTTACCATGGCGATGACGTCTTCCGTTTTCCGGTGAGGCGACAGGGCGTCCCATTCCTGACGATCGTATTTATACCCTCCCCCTTCAATAATAGGTGCCCTCCACAGCTGTGAGTGTGACTTCTTTTGGAGTGACACTCGGTAGTGGAGGGGGAGTGTGTAGGGGGGGTTTGGGATTCAGCCACAAAGTCTAAATAAAGAGGTGAAGATTCACTGTTTACATCCATCCATCCATCCTCTATACACCACTTTATCCTCACTAGGGTCATGGGGGGTGCTGGAGTCTATCCCAGCTGACTCTGGTGAAGGCAGGGGACACCCTGGACAGGTCACCAGTCTGTCACAGGGCTACATATACAGACACACAATCACACTCACATTCACACCTACGGACAATTTAGAGTAACCAATTAACCTCAGCATGTTTTTGGACTGTGGGAGGAAGCCGGAGTACCCGGAGAAAACCCACACATGCACAGGGAGAACATGCAAACTCCATGCAGAAAGATCCCAGGCCCAGGCCGGGATTTGAACCGGGGATCTTCTTGCTGCAAGGCGAACGTGCTAACCACTGTTCCACTGTGCAGCCACACATCAAATCATGTCTCCTTTATTCAGTAAACTGGACTCATGAAGCTCCTACTGAGCATGCTCAGTAAGTCACACCTGCTGCTGATCTTCAGGAGTTCCAGAGTCTGAGGATGAAACTGTGGTTCTGTTCTGCTGCAGAGGAACCAGGAGAACCATCAGAACCAGGACACCTGAACTGTGATGTCCAGGTGAGTCCAACGAGCTGCTGGATCTCAGAGACATCAGCTTACAGGTGAAACGCTGTTCAGCTGCTTCATGTTTTATATCTTCTGTTTGTAGCTTCATGCTGCAGGTTGGATGCTTTCTTCTGTCATTTCATGGTTGTTTAGTGTCTCTTTGGTTGCTTTGCTTATGTTTTTGGTGAGTTTTTTTGGCTCATTGTGCTTTAGTGTCTGTTTCTGTCTTTCGTAGCTGGTTGGGTTTGTTTTCTGACTTTTAGTGTTTTTTTAATCTTTTTGGTGATTTTTAGGTCAGTTTTAGTCTTTTAGCAGTTAATTGTCGTTCTTTGTTTAGATTTTGAATCT
Source organism: Acanthochromis polyacanthus (assembly GCF_021347895.1). NCBI lineage: Eukaryota > Metazoa > Chordata > Actinopteri > Pomacentridae > Acanthochromis > Acanthochromis polyacanthus. The sequence continues at coordinate 47,290,686 of NC_067114.1, forward strand.
GTTCTGTGTTCTTTGGGGACTTTTTTGTATTCTGTGTCTCTTTGTTTGTTTTGTGGATCTTTTTGGTGTTTCTTTATTGTTGTCTGTAAACCAGTGGAAGTTCAGACTTTCAGCCTCCTTTTGAACAGATTCTGTCTGAATGATGAATCTTTGGTGTTTCTCTTCATGCTAACATTCACTTAGCATCATTTTTGGTTGTTTTTTGGTTGTTTTTGGTGTTTTCTTGCTCTTTGTGTTTGCTTACTCGATCGTTTTGGTGTATTTTTCAGTTTTTTTTGTTTGTTCTGTTGATCTTTTTGATATAATTTTGGTATTTTCTTGGCTCTGTGTGTTCGTTTTCTGGATTTTCTTGGTAGATTTTTATTGTTTTTTGCTCTTTGTGTTCGTTTTCTGGATTTTCTCGGTAGATTTTTGTGTTTTCTTGCCTCTACATTGCTGTGGACGACCACTAAATCCATTTATTTAACTTTAAAGGATTAAATTCTGACTTTATGTGACAGAAACGGTGAAAGTTGCTGCTCTGGGGCTTCAGATGTCATTGTGAGCTGGTTCCTCTGAGGAGGTTAATCAGCTGATTAATGCTCCGCTAACAGCAGCAGCTCCTCCATCCTTCACCGTATGATAATGAGCTCATTCTGGATGCACATTGGCTCCTCTGGGCCTCCTGTTAATTGTTCTCGTTGACTCCACTAATTGTTTGTTTGCTGGTTTAATCTGGAGGTTTAGAAAGGAGTCGATGAGTCATGATGAGTGAGGAAGGCAGCAGAGCAGCAGCAGACGCTCGCTTTGATCAGACAGACGGTTTCATGTTTAGTTTTTTGTCTTTGACTTGTTGAACATGAGAGAAAGTTTGTGTTTTTTGTTGTTCTGACAGAAAAGTTTCCGACTTTAAAGCTTCAAATCAAACTGATAAAGAGTTTTAAGGACCTGCAGCTGATTTCAGAAACTAAAGACTTGAACTTTGTCAGATCTGCAGTAAATCTACTGATGAAACACGTTTTTATATTTCGCATCATTTTTCGTCTCTTCGGTTGTTTTCTTTTCTATTTTTGGTGATTTTTTTTTTTGGCTTTTTGTTCTTGTTTTATGTTTCTTTTGTTGCCTTTGTGTGTATTTTGTTGTTTTTTTTTGTCTATTTTTATCTGTTTTGCAGCTCGTTGTCATTGTTTTGTGACTCTTTTTTCAGGTAAATTTGACTCTTTTAGCTGTGATTGCAGTTCTGCTGATGCTTTTCATTGAAAGGACGAGATGTTGCAGTCCCTGTTGTTTGCACTGCTTCTTTTCAGAAGTCCTTTATGGAGAATTCTCAAATTAGAATTTATCCTGATGGCTTTAAATAATGTTGTTGTATTTTGCATCTTATTTGTGTGTCTTTCATTGTTTTGCGTCTATTTTTGGTGGGTTTTATTGACTCTTTGTTTGTTTTTGTTGGTTTAGTGTCATTTTTATCTGTTTTGTAGCTCGTTCTGATTGCTTTGTGACTCTTTTTGGTGTTTTTGCTTCTTTTTGTTGGTAGTTTTAGGTAAATTTGACTCTTTTAGGAGTTAATTGTAGTTCTGCTGATGGATTTGAAAGATTGTTTTATATTTTCTGGTTCTCGTTGACTGTTTGCATCTATTTTTGGTGATTTTTTTATGGCACTTTGTGCTTGATTTGTGTCCATTTTGTGTCTATTTTGTTGTTTTAATGTTTATTTTATTAGTATTTTGTCCATTTGCTTTGTTTTAATGTCTCTATTGTTTGGTTTTGTGTCTACTTTGTTGTTTTTTTGTCTACTTTTATCAGTTTCGTAGCTCGTAGTGATGCTCGTTGGTGTTTTTGCATCTTTTTGGTGGTTTTCAGGTTTAGTCTTTACGTAGTTAATTGTAGTTCTCCTGATGGGTTTGAATATTTGTTGCCTTAACGCTGTTAGCTACCAGAGTAAAACCGTCTACACACCATGAGAACAAAACAGTGAAAATGAGATTTTACTGGATTTATCTTCCCTCAGTTTAATTTCTAATGAATTCTGTCCACAGAGACTAAGAATGAAATGACTGGACCAGAGACTAAATAAACGAATAAACAAACAAAGCTTAATCATGACATCTTAAAGGCAAATAATAGGTTGATTAATTAACCAATCAATCAGATTATATAGAGCAGTTTTCACAGAGAAACTTCTTTACACATGAACGGAACGAAAAATGCAATAAAACAAACAAACAATGACCTCCAACATCTTATTAATGAAGGACTGAAAACACAGGAACTGATGAGACAAAATAAAATAAAAATGCTAAATTGTAAGAAGAGTAATAATGAAATAAAATCCATTAAACTAATCAAAAGCTTGATTAAAAAAAGATCCTTGAATTTCCATCAGATCTGCTGCAAGGTTGATCAGAGGGAAAACTAAAGAATTAATAAAATGTGGAGCAAATTATTTAAATACATCAGAATAAATTAAAAACAGTCAAATAAAATGTCTTAAATGTTCAGTTTGACTTTTACAGATTGAATCATGTTATTTACACATTTTTATTTAAAAAGAGGTCAGAGGTGGAATAAAAACCTTCAATAAATCTAATTTCTTTCTTTTGTGAAGCTGCTCGTTGCTGAATCTGATCCGAATGGAAACATCCCATAATATGTGTGTCTGAGTGTTTCCTCAGCCGAAGACAAACACTCTGAGCTGTGAGTGATTCTGTTGGATCAGTCCTTTAATCAGGCGCCGCTCTGATCCCAGTCTGCAAACATGGAGCCGCTAATTAGCTGCTTTAGCGCTAATTAGCTCCTAGTAATCTGAAGTTCAACAGTCTGAACAGGAAGCAGCGGACCGGGAGTAAAACACCAAAATAAAACATTTTGTACCAGAAACACTCGATAATTTTAATATTAAATTTAAAAACGGCCAGTTCCAGGACGATTAATCAAGTTCTTCATGTGGGTCTTTAAAAGGTTCTTTTTGATCAGAGTTATTATTTTGATGACAGGAAACAGCTGATTGGCTGATAAAAAGCACAAAACAACCACAAAGAGTTAATTGTTGATTAATAACTGATTAACGGACGCAGGTGTAGCTCAGGTCCAGGTCCAGGTCAGTCTGGGTAACGTTCGGTCCCCACACAGACACAAAACGGTGTCAGACTAATTAATTACTGAGATCAGATCCTGATTCGAGCTCAGATATAATTAAATTTACAGCCCAGTGACCTTCAGTTAAAACACAGAAACATGATGGATGGATGGAAGGAAGGAAGACACACACACACACACACACACACACACACACACACACACACACACACACACACACACACACACACACACACACACACACACACACACACTCTCTCTCTCTCTCTTTCAATGTTTTGGGATATGTGGAGCCTTCTGATTGGATGAGGAGCAGCAGGGTGATGACAGGGGGCTGATGGGAAATGATGTGTTCAGAGTCACACCTGAACCTGGACTATAGATGAGATCAGCTGATCAAAGGTTGACTGTTCTTGAGTCTGTCTGCCGTCACCAAGGTTACCATCTCTGTATTCCTATTGGTCACTGACACTTCATGGAAGTCATTGTCTCTTTGTAGTTGTTTTGTTTCTCTGTGTGGTTGTTTTGTATCTCTTTGTAGTTGTTTTGTTTCTCTGTGTGGTTGTTTTGTATCTCTTTGTAGTTGTTTTGTTTCTCTGTGTGGTTGTTTTGTATCTCTTTGTAGTTGTTTTGTTTCTCTGTGTGGTTGTTTTGTTTCTCTGTGTGGTTGTTTGTTTCTCTGTGTGGTTGTTTTGTGCCTCTTTGTGGTTTTGTGTCTCTTTGTGTTTTGTGTCTCTGTGTGGTTGTTTTGTGTCTCTGTGTGGTTGTTTTGTGTCTCTCTGTGGTTGTTTTGTGTCTCTTTGTTGTTGTTTTGTGTCTCTGTGGTTGTTTTGTGTCTCTTTGTGGTTGTTTTGTGTCTCTTTGTTGTCATGTTGTGGCTCTTTGTGGTTGTTTTGTGTCTCTGTGTGGTTGTTTTGTGCCTCTTTGTGGTTGTTTTGTGTCTCTGTGTGGTTGTTTTGTTTCTCTTTGTTGTTGTTTTGTGTCTCTTTGTGGTTGTTTTGTGTCTCTTTGTGGTTGTTTTGTGTCTCTGTGGTTGTTTTGTGTCTCTTTGTGGTTGTTTTGTGCCTCTTTGTTGTTGTTTTGTGCCTCTTTGTTGTTGTTTTGTGCCTCTTTGTGGGTGTTTTGTGTCTCTTTGTTGTCATGTTGTGGTTCTTTGTGGTTGTTTTGTGTCTCTGTGTGGTTGTTTTGTGCCTCTGTGGTTTTGTGTCTCTTTGTGGTTGTTTTGTGTCTCTTTGTTGTCATGTTGTGGTTCTTTGTGGTTGTTTTGTGTCTCATTCTGTAATTATTATTCTGTGTTTCTCTTTCACCAGCAGCTCTTTCCTCTCTGTCTGGTTCTTCTGACATGATGGAGGATCTTTGACTGTTTTTCCGAGTTTGGTCACTTAACAAACCGAAGCAAATTACATATTAACTTTCTTTTCCGCTGCGCTCCTTCCTGCTTTTTCTCCTTAATGGGATGAAGTAGCTTCAGACTGAACCTGCTGTCAGAGAGACTCATGTCTTCATAGGACACTCGACCTCCTTTATGGACGTGATCCGTCACATCCGTCATGGAGGCAGCGAGGCCTCCGTTAAATGGTCCCAACAGCTAATTAATCTCTCTGTCACTGCTCAGTCACTGTTCAACACATACATCCATTATTCAGCTCAAATCCAATCACTGCTTCAACTTAAAACCCATTTTCCTCAGAAGTTAACAGGCTGAAGCCAATAGGTTCTGCCAGTTCAAACACAGAGTCCACAGGAACAGAAAAACTCAGATTATACAGTTCACGATCATTTACTTTAACAGTAACGGGTAGGCTGAGGAACTCGACAGTACTTCAGAGTTCAGGGAGTGTTGGTCTGAGAATCATAACACAAAACTTTAGTCTGAGAGAAGCTAAAGGTGGTACATAAAACAGAAAACTATCATTTCAATCTTAACGACAACTTACATTGCCAAAAATGAAGGAATAAACCGTTTACTAAAGGCAACGGAACTGAAATGTAAAAGTAGTAGATTGCTAAAAGTAATGGATTTATTGTTGCTAAGATGCTAAAAAAAAAGGTACTGAATAGTTTACTAAAAATTATGGATTAAATGTTAGTTAAATGCTAGCTTAAAGTTTCAAATAGTTAGCTAAAAGAACTGGGTCTAATGTTAGCTAAAACGTTAGCTGAAGTTACTAAATAGTTTGCTAAAAGTAATATCATTGAAATGTTAGCTAAAAAGTAATATTTAGCTAAAAAAATAGTGGATCAAATGTTAGCTAAAATGTTATCTAAAGGTACTTAATTTGCTAGAAGTGATGACTAAAATGTGAATTCAGTGTTAGCTTAAAGTTTTACATTTTTAGCTGCAAGGACTGGGTCTAACATTAGCTAAAATGGTAGCTCAAGGCACTAAATGGTTTGCTAGAAGTAATGGTGCTAAAATTTTAGTTAAAAGTGACAGCAAGCTAAACGTATTTGGCCTAATGCTAGCTGAAATGTTAGCTAGAGGTATTAGGTTGCAAAAAGTAACAGATTAAATGTTAGCTAAATTAACTCGGTGTCAGCGAAAAGCAGTTGGCTAAAAGTAATGGATTAAATTAAAGCTAATCTAAAAGTATTAAATAGCTAAAAGCAGTAAATTAAGTGTCATCTGAAAATAACTGCAATATATCAATTAAATGTTAGCTAAAATTACATTTATTTACATAAGATTTAACTGCTGAAGGTGTAAAACTCTAGTAAATGTGATTTTTGCTTATTGTGAGTCTGATAGAAACTTTTCTAAACGCGTCTCCTCCAGAGTATCTGCTTCATGAATAGACGTGTGAAGAGTTTCTAGCTCTAAAATGTGGATATTAACTCTAACGATATTAATACTCTGCTATGTGGACGTTAAAACAGTTTCTATAAATATTCCTTCCACTAGAACCCGTCAGCCTGTTAAAATCCACATTAAAGTTCTGCTGTCAGCTTTAATAAACTGGAGTCTCAGCTGTAGTTAGATGGTTTCAGGTAAATATCAGCAGCAGTCAGGTGGTGATGATGGCGGCGGCCTCGGTCACACCTGTCCAGGTAAAGGATGATCTCACTGAGCTGCAGCAGAACTCCGTCCATCCATCTTCATATGAGGCTTGATTCACCTCAGATCTACACACATTCCTCCTAAAAATGCAGACGCTGGTCGACATTTCACCAAAGACAACTTGAATCTTGTCAGAAATTACTTTAAATTTGTGCAAATTAAGATAAATATTGTCTTAAATGTCGAAAATCACACTAATCAATAATTATTGGTCCTTGAAAGCAGCAAAAAGTGCTTTTTTTCAGTCCAGCTTGGTATTGTGTCTCCATAAAGTTCCTGTAAGTGTATATCTATCAATGGATCCATATTTCTACTGGAATCCAGTCTTTGGTCCACATTTCTCCACTTTTTGAGGCTATAACATCAGTAGAATCTGATGGGTTCAAGTTGGTCCAGACAAAGTTCCAGTTTTTAGATGTTTAGACTAAATGTTGATGTGGACTCATTGGTAGGAACAAGAACCTGGAGTTCATAGAGGTCTAGATGTTCACAGAGGTCTACATGTTGGTGTTCACAGAGGTCTACATGTTGGTGTTCACAGAGGTCTAGGTGTCCATGGAGGTCTAGGTGTCCATGGAGGTCTAGATGTTCACGGAGGTCTAGATGTTCACGGAGGTCTAGATGTTCACGGAGGTCTAGATGTTCACGGAGGTCTAGATGTTCACGGAGGTCTAGATGTTCACGGAGGTCTAGATGTTGGTGTTCATAGAGGTCTAGATGTTGGTGTTCATAGAGGTCTAGATGTTGGTGTTCATAGAGGTCTAGATGTTCATAGAGGTCTCGATGTTCATAGAGGTCTCGATGTTCATAGAGGTCTAGGTGTTCATAGAGGTCTAGGTGTTCATAGAGGTCTAGGTGTTCATAGAGGTCTAGGTGCTCATAGAGGTCTAGGTGTTCATAGAGGTCTAGGTGTTCATAGAGGTCTAGGTGTTCATAGAGGTCTAGGTGTTCATAGAGGTCTAGGTGTTCATAGAGGTCTAGATGTTGGTGTCCATAAAGGTCTAGATGTTGGTGGTAGATGTACAGAGTAACAAGCTGCTTCATTGTGATGTCTTCTGTAGTGTGGAAATGCACAGCTGTGTGTGTTAGTGTGTGTTCCTGTGTGTGACAGATGGAGGTTTAATGACTCGTGTTTGACTCTTCAGTTGGTTCAGTATCGACGTCTCAGTTAAGCCGACAAACGAGCAGATGATTGTGTTTGTAGCTGTTAGTGAAGAAATCGATCAGCTGACTGTCAGAACACACACACACACACACACACACACACACACACACACACACACACACACACACACACACACACACACACACACACACACAGTTGACTGTCACTGTGTTTGTTGTCCTGATTAATTTTGATTTTATTGTGAGTTTCTGTTAAATTCTGCAGTGAAAAACAAAAAGCTACACACATTATTATTCACTAGACAGACAAACATCACCAAGAAAGCAGCAGGAAGCAGAGAATATACAAAGAAAAGTGGAGATAACACAAAGAAAAGCACAGGAAATGCAAAGAAACCTCCATAGAGACACTGAATGAGAAGATAAAGGGTTCATAAAATGAAAAGTGAAGTTTATTCAAAGAGCAACACAACACACAAATAAATAAAAAACGCTTATTAGTAAATAGAAAAAAATGGCATCTAGAAAATAAGAGTAGACACAAAAGAGAACTGAGAACACGTTAATAATTCTGTGAATGATGAACAGTTTAAATATCTGGTGTATTATTATTTCCTGTTCACATTTTACACCATAAAAATCTGTTCCTTATTAATGCTTCTGTTGATATTTTCCATTTAAGTAAGAATCTGTAAAACCACCAACAGAATGTTCTATTTCTGTATACCTGTTTATTTAGGATGTTCTTTATTTTCTATGCCATTTGCTGCTGTAATATTGGAAATTTTAGATTTGTTTTACAGAATTAATAAAAAAAAATCTTGTCTTTAAAGCCGTGTAATGTACAAAAAAATGGAAATTAAATGAAGGAAACGAGTATATTCAGATATGAACAGAATGTATGGAAAGAATAAAATACAAAGAAATAAGAATCTGCAGGGATAAATATGATCTGTAGACATAAAGAAGGATGACAGATGAATTAAAAACAGATCTGATGTGTTAACAGGAAAATAAATCTAACTTTTATTAATAATTGAAAAAGATCAAATTATTACAAGTACAAACGTGACGATCAATAAAAGCTTCCTGCAGGTAAACGGATCAGTTCTGCAGCAGATTATTTCTAATATTTTGATAATAATTTTAATAATTATGATGATTTAAATGACCTCTGGAGCTCTCGGCCCTCAGCAGCGTCTCACAGGATCAACCTGAACCTGAGGGTGGTCCTCGGGGACGTGGCAGCAGAATAATGGAGGACTTCCTGTTTAATAGCGGCGGCGCTGTCTGGTCCCACGGTCCCTGAACACATCAGACGGCGTGGATCCGGACCCCCCCGGATCCTTAAATCCCACTTTGTTTGCGGCTCTCGTCCGGTGACAGTTAAAGAAGTGATGAATGGCCGTTATTATGGAAAGAAGGTTACTTTTGTCCCGGCGGTGAGGCAGCGCTCCATCACTGTCTGCTCCACTAATGATAAGATATCATAAGACGCAGGGCGGCCATGTTAAGATGGAGTGGCCTCGCCGGTGGCTTCCATCAGCCGCCGCCGTCTGTGCTCGGCATCCATCTTGATTCTGCAGAAACTCGCACTTATTCTGCTTTACAGCTGCAGAAATGCATCAAACACGGAGCTGTGAGTGCAGCGATCTGCTCACTGATGAATAATGATGATCCAAGCCTCGTCATTTCTGCACAACTTCACTGTTCTGGAAATGAAGACGTCGCCGGACTGTCAGGAAACGCTGCCGTCAGGAAACAGTTTAAAACCAACACCAAGAATCAGACGAAACGAGTCAACACAATCTGTGTTCATGATCCTAAGAGCAAACAGGATCCGCTGCTTTTACGTGTTCTCCAATCAGATGCTCAAATATAAACCGTTAACTCGATGCTAACGTAAACATAGTTTTAACCAGAGTCGGTTCTGTGGCAGCTCATAAGAATCAGGTTCAACATACGAGCTACAAATTTAGAAATCAATCCTGATTAGCTTCATTGTCGACCACAGAAGAAGTTTGATCCTCCGTTTATTGAAACACAGCTGATAGAAAAGAAGAACAGTTTGTGACAGGAAGCTGGAGATGCTAGTTTTGGATCATCAATAATCAATAATTGGTAACTTGATAACAGTTTGATTCTGTTTTAGTGAACAGACTCGTGGTTGTTGACATAAAATCAGCTGTTTTCTGTTTGTCACCGATATAAACAATCACTGAATCATCAGTTTGTCTTAAACATGAGCTCACTGAAGGAATGACGATAATATGTTAGCTGAAAGTAATAGTTAGCCAAAAATAATGGACAAAATGTTAGCTAAAGGGAATTAATAGTTTGCTAAAGTAATGGACAAATGTTAGCTAAATGTAGACGGTTCAATAAAGGAATGATACAAAAATGTTAGCTAAAAGTAATGGATAAAGTATTATCTAAAATGTTAAGTATTTAATATTTGGCTGAAGGTAATGTTAGCTAAAGTGCTAGCTGATATATAACGTAACGGCACTAAAACGTTAGCTCTGCTTGGAGGTCATTAACAGTTGTCTTTATGGCGCCCATTGATGCTAAACTCCCATGATGCTCTGTGCTGATTAGTTTAAGTGAACGTTATCTCGGTAAATACTGTGCTGCTCGGGTGGTTTGAAACTCGTGTTCACCTTCAAAACGTCTTCTGTCAGCCCGTCTAACGGACGAAACAACGTCTTCATTACGTGTCAGTAGAACGCTAGCGTTATGTTAGCATTAGCCGCCATAAAGACGAGGAAGCGTTTTGTTTCCGTAAAACACACCGGTGTCACTATAACAGTTATTTTATCGTTAATTACTAGCATAGAAAGTGAAGTTGTAGCTAAAGCATCATCATGAAACGTCTCTTTTGTAGTTTTTCTTGACGTAAAAACAAAGTTGTAGTTTTAGTGCTGTAAAAATGAAAAAGCATGTCATTTGTTTTTTGCTGCTTAAAAAACCCCAAAACAGATACAAAGCAGCACTTCCTTAGTTTTTAACCAATAAAAAGCAGCTTTCAGATTAAAACGATGTTTTAAAAAAGGCACTTTTTAGAGTTTTTTTAATGTGGAAATTGGTGTTATAGTGAAAAAGCCTCTTGGACTTTTTACATCATATAAATTAGCGTCTTAATTAGCACTGCATGAATAAAAAGCTTTTTTTTTTTTTGCTGTTTTTCAGCGTAACAAACAGCGTTGTGGTTTCCGTGCTGTGTAAAGCCCAAACTTTGCCGTTTTCGTTGCCGTAGAAAATGGACTTTTAACTACAGCACCGTAGAAACGTCTTTTTTTCAGATTTTGATGATAAAAATTTGCGTTTAAACAAGAGAGCCAGAGCAAAGCTGGACTTTATGCTGTTTAAAGAAGCTTCAGTTTGATTTTTATCAGTTAAAGGTTCTTTTTCAGTTTTACGTGGACAAAAAGCGACGTTAAAGTGCTGTAAAAACATCACTTTGTCAGTTATTTTAGTGCCCTGTGATGCAGGGTTGTAATTAGAAAACAGATTTTTGACTTTGGACAGCCTAAAAAAGCGTCATTTTAACAGAGAATCGTGACGCTTCCTATCAGCTGGTAAATGTGAGTCTTTGCTCCATATTTTGTTCGTTTCCTCCAGTTTAACGGGACAGAAAGCGGTAAAATCTGACTCTTATTGACTCATAAACATCCAGCAGCTGAACTCCGCTTCTTCAAACCTGCAGAGAAGTTTTAATGAGTCCGACGGCGGATTAGAGGCTCCGCTTGTTTCATTGAAGTTTCCTGAGAATTAATTGAAAGATTAAAGCTGTTTAAAAACTCCGGACGGTTCCCAAATCTGAGCGCAGCGACGTGTTTGAGGAGGATTTTGATTTAATTACGGCGTCGGACAGGAGACGCCACGCTTCAAAGTTAATTTCACAACAAAAGCGTCGGCTAATCTTCTGATCGGTTAATCTTTATTTATCAAGCAGCTTCGGTTTAATGGAGTTCTGCTGCAAATATATGCACAGACAGAAAACAGAAAACTCACCGACGGCCTTTTCTTTAACGCTGACGAAGACAAACCAGAATCAGTTCCATGTTCAGACTTCAACGCCTTTAGACGGAAATGAAAGATCCAGGAATAAAGTCTGTTTATTTTTGAGCAGATTCATGTTTTTATAGAAGAAACTGAGGAAGCAGAAGTAGTTTCACTGCAGAGAACAAATAAAGCAGCAGCTGAATGTTTCTGAGGAGTTTTAGTGTTTCCACATGTAAGTTTGTTATTTTCAATCAGCATTTTTAAAGTGGTTTTGTTCATTTTGGTTAATTTATTCACTCTAGCAGACACTTTTCTTCAGCTAATGGTCAGAATATACAAGAAAATCTGAAAACTGTTGGTCAGGTTGTTCTTTAAAATGCAAATTAATCAGGAACTAGCAAAGTCACCAGTTCTACATTTTTAATCAACTAGAAGTTAAAAAATTCAAACATGTTGCAGAATTTGAGGAAATTTGTGCTCCTGGTGTTTTGTACAACAATTTATTACTCTGTAAAGAACATTCTACAGGTGTTTCATTTGTTTGTTTTTTAGATTTTGTTAACATTATATTATTCTGTATCCCCTGACGCTGATTAATGCTGAGGCTGAGATGCACACAATAGCTGCAAAGATGCACAACAAATTAGTCAAGACACAAAATGACTTCAAATCGATGTGAAACAAGTAGAAATTGACTCAAAAAGCTACAAAAACGTAACATTATTTCATATATGTTTATTAAATTACAGACAGACATCTACTAATATCCAGTAAAGTCACAGAAAAAACAACTAGTAAAAGAAAACTTTAATTCTACAGTCAAACATCTAAAAAGCACAAATTATCATTCATGAAATTACAGATTTTTGATGCGAACATTTAATTTTGGAATTTATTTATGTTAACATGTAAATTAATCCAATTATTTTTTGTTGTTAATTTACCGTTCAGTTTTTTTTTAATAAATCTGGAATGTAACGGTTAACAATGATGGTTTTATGTCTGTTTTTTGCTGCTAAATGATTGGTTTGTTTGTTTATCTTAGTTAACATGTAAATTAAAACAATTTTTAACTGTTTATTCACCATTTATCTGTCATTTGATAAATTATTAAAATACCAGCTGATAATAGTTAAAACGTAGTGGTGGGTCTCTCCAGATGTTTGGTCTGCTCTAACTGGTCTCTCCAGATGTTTGGTCTGCTCTAACTGGTCTCTCCAGATGTTTGGTCTGCAATAAGCGGTCTCTCCAGATGTTTGGTCTGCTCTAACTGGTCTCTCCAGATGTTTGGTCTGCAATAAGCGGTCTCTCCAGATGTTTGGTCTGCTCTGACTGGTCTCTCCAGATGTTTGGTCTGCTCTAAGCGGTCTCTCCAGATGTTTGGTCTGCTCTGACTGGTCTGTCCAGATGTTTGGTCTGCTCTAACTGGTCTCTCTAGATGTTTGGTCTGCTCTAACTGGTCTCTCCAGATGTTTGGTCTGCTCTAAGCGGTCTGTCCAGATGTTTGGTCTGCACTAAGCGGTCTGTCCAGATGTTTGGTCTGCACTAAGCGGTCTGTCCAGATGTTTGGTCTGCACTAAGCGGTCTCTCCAGATGTTTGGTCTGCTCTGACTGGTCTCTCCAGATGTTTGGTCTGCTCTGACTGGTCTGTCCAGATGTTTGGTCTGCCTCTACTGGTCTGTCCAGATGTTTGGTCTGCTCTACTGGTCTGTCCAGATGTTTGGTCTGCAATAAGCGGTCTCTCCAGATGTTTGGTCTGCTCTAACTGGTCTGTCCCAGATGTTTGGTCTGCTCTAAGCGGTCTGTCCAGATGTTTGGTCTGCTCTAACTGGTCTGTCCAGATGTTTGGTCTGCTCTAACTGGTCTGTCCAGATGTTTGGTCTGCTCTAACTGGTCTGTCCAGATGTTTGGTCTGCAATAAGCGGTCTCTCCAGATGTTTGGTCTGCTCTAACTGATCTGTCCAGATGTTTGGTCTGCTCTAAGCGGTCTGTCAGATGTTTGGTCTGCTCTGACTGGTCTGTCCAGATGTTTGGTCTGCTCTGACTGGTCTGTCCAGATGTTTGGTCTGCTCTGACTGGTCCTGTCCAGATGTTTGGTCTGCTCTAACTGGTTTGTCCAGATGTTGGTCTGCCTCTAACTGGTTTGTCCAGATGTTTGGTCTGCTCTGACTGGTTTGTCCAGATGTTTGGTCTGCTCTAACTGGTCTGTCCAGATGTTTGGTCTGCTCTAACTGGTCTGTCCAGATGTTTGGTCTGCTCTAAGCGGTCTCTCCAGATGTTTGGTCTGCTCTAAGCGGTCTCTCCAGATGTTGGTCTGCTCTAAGCGGTCTCTTCCAGATGTTTTGGTCTGCAATAAGCGGTCTGTCCAGATGTTTGGTCTGCTCTAACCGGTCTGTCCAGATGTTTGGTCTGCTCTAACCGGTCTCTCCAGATGTTTGGTCTGCTCTGACTGGTCTCTCCAGATGTTTGGTCTGCTCTGACTGGTCTCTCCAGATGTTTGGTCTGCTCTGACTGGTCTCTCCAGATGTTTGGTCTGCTCTAACTGGTCTCTCCAGATGTTTGGTCTGCTCTGACTGGTCCTGTCCAGATGTTTGGTCTGCTCTGACTGGTCTGTCCAGATGTTTTGGTCTGCTCTGACTGGTCTGTCCAGATGTTTGGTCTGCTCTAAACTGGTTTGGTCCAGATGTTTGGTCTGCTCTAACTGGTCTGTCCAGATGTTTTGGTCTGCTCTAACTGGTCTGTCCAGATGTTTGGTCCTGCTCTAACTGGTCTGTCCAGATGTTTGGTCTGCTCTAAGCGGTCTCTCCAGATGTTTGGTCTGCTCTAAAGCGGTCTCTCCAGATGTTTGGTCTGCTCTAAGCGGTCTCGTCCAGATGTTTGGTCTGCAATAAGCGGTCTGTCCAGATGTTTGGGTCTGCTCTAACCGGTCTGTCCAGATGTTTGGTCTGCTCTAAGCGGTTTCTCCAGAATGTTTGGTCTGCAATAAGCGGTCTCTCCAGATGTTTGCTCTGCTCTAACTGGTCTCTCCAGATGTTTGGTCTGCTCTAAGCGGTTGGTTTGTTCTGCAGCAGGTTTCTGTTAAATGGAATGAATGGTATCTTCTGTGTAAAGATCGTTTTCTTTTGTCCTTCGCTGCTTTCCGTCTTTATTATTGCGTAACAGACGAGTAAATACAGCAGATTCATCGTCTCTAATGACTCAGTCTCTGGTTGTCCCTCGTCGCTGCCTCGCTCTGATTAATGCTTCGCGGCCCGATGAGGCCGAGCGGCTGAAGCTCCGACTGGGAGTGTGAGGATCCAAGGAGCTGCTGGTGAATCGGAAGCATTAGAACTGTAATGCGCTATTACTGTGTGAGCCGCCGCCTGATAATAGAGCGGCGCTGCGGAGGGTCCTCGACACGACTCGGACTAAAATTGACATCATCTGGAGAGCAAAGCAATCAGCCGAGCCGGCGGCGTTGAGCGGAGACGCCTGAGCTGAGCTGCCACTGGCAATCTTGACCTTAAAGAAGGCCGTTGTTTCATTTCTCTTCCAGACGTCTTTAACTCCTGGAAGAGCTCCAGCCGGCTGGGATTTCCAGCGGGAGATCTGTGGGTTAATTCACTGATTTGTCCAATCTGTTTCTCCGCTGCAGCAGCAAACAGGAACACGAGGACGTGTTGATGCTATGAGCCGCCAGCCTCAGTTTTCAGACTAAAGCTCCTGAGATCAGCAGAGGTAAATGTACCGCAGATCACAAACACTCGGCAACCTTATCGGAGCAGCTGCAGAAGAAACCGGCGGATCTCTGAGGAAAAAACATTTTTTCTGCTGGAGTCGAGTCCCAAAGCACAAATATACAGAAACAACTGAACAGGAAAAACAACTACAGACTCAAAGAGACAAAGAGACGCAGGATGGACATGAAGAGACAAAAGAGACAAGGAAACATAAAATGGCTACAAAGGACACAAGAACTGCTTCAAAACTCACAAAACAGCTACTAGGGAAGCATATAATGACGAAAATATGCATAAAGGTACAAAACATCTACTGAGACACAAAACGGTTCTAAAGATGCATATAGCTACTAAAAGATGCAATAAAAAGATACGAAACCAATGCAAAGACACAAAAACATGCAAAAAATGTAGGCAAAGAGACACAAAGCAGCAAAAAAGAGACACCAAACTAAGCTACAGAGATGTAAAATGGCTT
Source organism: Acanthochromis polyacanthus (assembly GCF_021347895.1). NCBI lineage: Eukaryota > Metazoa > Chordata > Actinopteri > Pomacentridae > Acanthochromis > Acanthochromis polyacanthus. The sequence goes on from NC_067114.1 coordinate 47,306,149, forward strand.
CAAAAGAGACATAAACGAATACAAAGACACTGTTAACAGCTGCTAAGAGATGCAATGGTCACTAAAAATGCCAAATCCAATGCTACAAAGAGGCAAAAAACGACTGCAAAAGACATAAAAACAGATGCAAAGATGCAAAACAGTTCAGACGCGACGCAGATGTCCACTAAAAGATGCAAAGATGCTGCAAAAGCGACAGGAGACACAGATACAAAATGCAAAATGCAAGTTGTAGCAGAGACCACAAAGATGCAAACCAGCACCAAAGACATGCTACAAAGAAACAAGCAGCTATAAGCAAGATGCAGAAAAGCTTCAAAAAGCTGCTATAAAGATGTGCATTAAGCTACAAAGAGACAAAAAATCAGAAGCACTTGTTAATTCGTGATTTAAAAGCTGCTTTAGACTCCGTCTGAACCTCTGAGGACAAAACATCCTTTAATCTTTATTTAGCATAAGGGACATGTCCATTAATTAACATTTTAAACAATGGTAAATGGACCCGAGTTAGCAGGAAAGCTTATAAAAACCCACAGAAACCCCTGCACACGGTTTCAATCTTCACTTCCATTAGATGAGCCGCATTTGGAATTTCATTACGAACAGTTTAAACGTGGATGCATGGAGGACCAGAGGTTTTTATTGCGACAGCAGAGTGAAAGCTAAAACCGCTTCAATTTATATTCCAACGTAATGTTCTGTAATTATCGTCTTGTTTGGCTGTTTTCTAAAGGAGCCAATTAAACGTGATCCTGAGCAGAAAGAGTGAAGCTGGTGTCAAAGAGCAGCGGTTGCTTTCATTATTATTCATTAAAGCAGATCTAAACTCTGTGGTCGCCCTCAGCGGTTTGTTTTCTGTTTGGTTCAGACGTGGACGAGTTCACCGAGTCTGGACCTGAAGATCTGAAGAGTTTATTAGTGACTGGTGACGTCTGAAAAACTGTAGAGGACTGAAAATAACACAAAAAACTTTAAGAAATCACAAAGAAAAAGAAAATAGCTTAAAACATGCAGATACGAGACTGGCAACCACCATTGCCCGTGTGGTTGCCATGGCTGTTGCCGTGTGGTTGCTGTGTTGTTGCCCATGCTGTTGCCTGACCATTGCCATGTCACTGCTGTGTGGTTGCCGTGTAGTTGCCATGCTGTTGCCGTGTCATTGCCGTGTTGTTGCCGTGCAGTTGCTGTGTGGTTGCCATGCTGTTGCCGTGTCATTGCCATGCTGTTGCCGTGTCGCTGCTGTGTGGTTGCCATGCTGTTGCCGTGTGGTTGCCGTGTGGTTGCCATGCTGTTGCCGTGTTGCTGCTGTGTGGTTGCCGTGTGGTTGCCATGCTGCTGCCGTGTCATTGCCGTGTTGTTGCCATGCTGTTGCCGTGTGGTTGCATTGCCGTTGCCATGCTGTTGCTGTGTTGTTGCCATGTCGTTACCATGCTGTTGCCATGTGGTTGCTGTGTGGTTGCCATGCTGCTGCCGTGGCGTCGCTCCACTGCGTCTCCATGTGAGCAGCATTAGCATACCGCTCCCAGCCTGCTCTGAACGATGCTCTCATTTGCACTTCACTGAGTCGGCTAATTCTGGAGCGCCGTAATTAAAGGAGCCACTTTAATCTTTAATGGAGTTTATGTTACATCAATCCTGACAGTAATGAGGACGAAACAAAAAGGCTGCTAATAATTACATTCAGGATCATAACTCCTCAGGAGGAATTACATGACTAATTATTAATTAAATATTCATGGCGGTGGCTAACGGCTCGCAGAGCAAACGGCTGTAATCTGAGGATCAGAACAGCTGGATTTCATTTTATATTTCATTTATATTTAATTCATTATCGGGAGCTTCAGCAGGAAGAAATCTGTGAATATTTGAACTTTCTGGTGTCAAATTAAATCCTGATTCAGCCCAGCACACTGTAAAACATGTTTAACAAGTTTAGAGCAGATAATTTATAGAAAATATCTCATAAATCACACATCAGGGATTCATCTACATGTTTACTGTGAAAACAAACAAAACTGTTAATAATGTTAAAATCTACATTTTTAAAAGTTGTGAAAATAAAATTAAGCTTTATACAGTTTTTCAGTCAAAACAGATTTTACAGACATTTGGTGTAATTCTAAAGGAAAGTTAGATTTTTTAAAAATATTTATTTGTGCTATTAAACTGTATATTAAGGTTTGAGAATTTATACTTTATCTTTAAAGTTACTTTGCAGATTTTTCCTATTTTATGAAAGAATAAAACTCTTAGTTTGCTGTAAAAAAAACTTAAACGTGTACAAACAAATATGTAGTATTTTTTACAGTATTATTGTATTGTAGTCAACAATAAAACATCATTTTTCATCTCTCTTCTTTCATTATGTCTTGTTTTGTAGTTTATTTTCTTGTTTTGTAGTTTTGTCACATTTTTTTGTAGATTGTGTCTAATTTTCTCATCTTGTCTTGTTTTTGTAGTTTTGTCTTTTTGTATGTTTTTGTAGTTTTCTGTCTTGTTTTTTGTCGGTTGTTTTCTGGTTTGGACTGGTTTAGACTGGTGCTTAGACTGGTTTAGACTGGTGTTGAACTTATTCTTGGACTGGTTTTGAATCTGGTTTTCATGTTTTAAACCTGTTCTGGATCAAGCTTCAGTCCAGTTCCTGACCTTCTTTCCTTCCTTTTCATTGCTTATCTTTCATCGGGTTTAAGCATCAGATCTCGATCTTCAGTGACTTTCTCGTGTATAAAAGACGTCACAGTTTCGGAGTTTGTGGTTTCAGGAGGTCTGGTTCTTTCCTTCTACTGGACCTGAACTCGGTTTATTCCTCTCTGCAGATTTAAAGCTTGAACTCTTTTAGAAGCTCACAGAACATAGTTTAGGGAGTCTGACGGTTTATTGAAGTCATTTCATTTTGTTATTCAACTTTTGCTTCATGTTTTTAGCTTCAGATGTTCTCCAGGTGATCTGACCTCCATCCTGCCTGTGAATCTTCTAGAAACTCTTGTCTCTGTTGTTGACTTTGGTGGACCTGAGCATCTTAAAAGTCCGACGTCTCTCCAGTGTCTGATTTACCGCCAATTCGCCTGAAAAGAACCAATAGACAGTAAAATTACCGCATTGATGAAGCAGAAATGTGTGTTGCAGATGTTTGCAGGTTGAGAAGCTCTGCGGTCTAATCAGAGAGGACACTTTGAGACATTTTTAAAAGTTAATTTCAGGCGTAATGAGCGCTGAGCTCCCGCTAATTCAGCGGCGCCTTGAACCCACAGCGAGGACGGAGATGTCCTCATTACAGACGGAGGAAACATCCTCATCGCTCCTGCATTTAATTGAGCTGCAGAAATGCAATATCAGGAGGACTTGGGGATGAATAAGGAGCGCTCCCATTGGTCCCACTGAGGAGCTGCTGATGTCCCATAAATCCCAGTCAGGAGGATTTTAATTGAGTTATACCACGCTGAATTAGCTCCTATCTAAATGGCACCCAGGTCCAAGCAAATGGAATAATTAGGCCCGGACAAACTGTTGTGGAGTGTTATCCCGAGTGACGGCCGTGTTCACGTCTGCGATCGGCTGCATTTATGAAGCCGCTAATCAGACGGGAAGCCGAGCGGGGAGCACTTCACCGAGAATAACAGCTGCCTCTGCAGAAAAACACTGAGTTTGTTTAATGATTCCATCCACTCCCATCATGGAACCGTCCTTCACCGCCACGTGTTTAAATTCACACGTTAGATCGTCGAAGTGTTTAAAGAAAACATCACTGCCTCCAAACAGAAGCAAGGAAAACAGAAATAAATATTCTCGCATCTTAGATTTAGTAAAACTGAGGCCCCAATAAAAACTCATGAGGTCAGAAAGATGGTCGTGATTCTGAGAAAAATTCTAAGAAAAATCAGATAAAAAACAAAATAATTTTATACTATGACAGAAAAATGAAGTTATTTTTAAAAGTTAACAGTAATAAAGCCAAAGTTTATGTATAAATAGCGACAATCAATGAATAAACTTAAAAATGAGCAAGATGACATAAATTATGCGAAAAAGGTCAAACTAGTGAGAAATTAGAAGATTAAATTCATAAAAGTAAGTTTCATAAGAACTGTGAGCTATAAATGTAAAATTGGGAGATGAACAAGTGAAAACTATGATAAAACATCATAATTAAGAAAAACTTCAAATTAGGACAGAAAACATAATTATATTTGTGTCTTATTTATGAGATAACATAAATATGAAAATAATTACAACTATGAGAAGATAAACTTTATGAAAAAACTTTAGTAAACATCATGAAATGAACATAAAATTTATCTCCAAACTATGAGGAAAAAACATGAGAAACACTCAAATTGTTTTAAATTAAAAGTGAAATGAAAATATTAATTCTGGTTCTGGTTACAGCAGGATTAATAGCCAGATGAACCTTTTTTTCCTGGTGATAAATCAAATATTTGTTCAGTTTTAGCTCCATGTTAGGTCTCAACCAGTTTGTTAAAATAAACATCGTTTTCACTGGAAACCAGAAACTATGAAACCACGACATCATCAGTGTTTTGTTATTTTAAAATCACAAAATAACCCAAAATGTCTACAAATTAAAACCTTTCTAATAGCCTTCCTGTGCTGCAGCGCCCCCTGCTGGCTGAAGGCTGTAAACTCATTAAATCAAAGTAAAACTAAAGCAGTCGTCAGGATCATCAGAAACATGAAACTAAACAATAAGAAGAGCTGCTGTTTTTATCTAAAGAGCAAAAAATCTAACTAAACATCAGCTGGTTTGTGCAGTTCGACAAACTTTGAGGTGTTTTTTTTTAATACTTTCACAAGATAAACATTCTCTTTATATATTACATCACATTTTGGGTCTTGAAGGAGTTTTGGCCACACTGCTCACTAACTGTCCTGTAAAATCTCTTTTTTTTAATCTCTGCAGACATTTGGGACGAGTTTGGATGAAAAGAGCGAGAAGCAGGAAATGTGACGAGTTTCTTCTTGTTGTTATTGAGCTTTAAAATCAGGCAGAGATGGATCCGAAGAGCAGCTTAAAGACAAGATAAAAGACCAAATCCAATTAAGCAGCAGAATCAGGAGCAATAAAACGTCCATTAAAGCTGTTTTGGTTGTTTCCATCGTCTATCGGCAGCCGGGCGGACTAATAATCTGTCAGCGAGCCTCTTAACGAGCGCCGGCGCCTCATTCACACGCTAATTAGCAGCTCTCCTGCTCGTTTACTAATCAGCCTCCGATTTGCTTAATCAGCGGTTTAATTGGAGCGATCGTCTCCTGAATGCCAGGAAGCACTGGAGTGTGAGAGTCGAGGGGAATCGAACCGCTGAGTTATGAAACGGATCCGACCTCGACCCTCAGACCTCAGCGCTGCTATCAAAGATCAACACCATCCATCCATCCATCCATCCATCCATCCATCCATTCCATCTATGTTATGTTGATTTAGTTTAGTGAAGAAAAGAAGCCTAAATGTTCACTATAATAGTTGAAGTTCTTTTTCACATGAATCTCATTTATCTTCTTGCTTTAGTGAAGATCGTCTGTTTTCTGGGTTTTTATCAATGTAAAATGAAACTTTTTGTCTTTACTCTGGTTTTCTAACTGTGATGAAAGTTTAACAATCAGATTTAATTCTTTTACCTCCTAGGACCTGACGACACATATGTGGACGTCCTTTTTTTTCAAAAAGAGTGTGTTATTCATAATAATTACAATCATGTCAATAATGACAATATAAATATCATATATATATGTATGTGTGTGTGTGTGTGTGTGTGTGTGTGTGTGTGTGTGTATGTATGTATATGTATATATATATATATATATGTGTGTGTGTGTGTGTGTGTGTGTAATAATCAGGAATGAGATATTATCTGATTATTATATTTATTGGTTGCTCCTTATCCCAAATAACTAGAAGAAACCTTAAATGCAGCCCAACCAAAGCTCAGGTCTTAGAGGTTAAACATGGTGTCTCCACATTTCTTCAGATTTCACTTTTTCTGCTGCACCTTAACTGTTGTTTTCTCACAGAATAAATACAGACAATTTAAACTTTGGCAGAACTGTCAACTAAACCTGTGAAATTTGAGTTTTTCAACTCACAACTTGTGTTTCATGACCTACTAACGTCTAATGAGTGATTCCAGTTGACTACAGCTGCTGACTCCTCTGATCCAGTTTAAACAGAACCATTAGGTCCACTCATTAGAATCAAACACTACAGGGGGAAAGTCTGAGGAGTTCAACAAAGATCTGTAGAAGAAAATCATTGACTTGAACTCAGAAGTTGCCTCAGTTGATGTAAAAATGCCCAAAATTGTCAAGATTGACTCAAAAACGTCCTAAACTGACTGAAGACATGTCTACATGGACATAACTTCACTCAGTTGTTCAAAGTGACTACAGAAATGTCTAAAGTTATTAAAAACCTGTCCAAACTGTAAGTTCACTCAAAATTACTTACAATTATTCTAAAGTGACTGAAAACATTTTGATAAAGATTCAGAAATTGCACAAATTGATTCTGAAGTAAATTGGCTCAAAAATAGTCCAAGGTGGCTGGACATGTCTAAAAATATTCAAAAGTTGCCTGGGATGATGCAGAAATGGTCCAAACTGAGTGATGGAGATGTCTACATTAACTCATAAATTCACTCAACAATTGTCCAACTTGACTAAAATGTCTAAAAAAATTTAAAACTTGCCCAAATTGACACAAAAACAGTTGAAGTCGATTCAAAATGGGTCCAAATGTGTGCAAAACCATTCCGAAGTGACTTTAAACATCTAGAATCATTCACAGGAGTAATTTTGGTCCAGATTTTGTACTGGTTTTTAACTTTTTAGGTCTGGTTTCAGACTGTCTTGGGTGGGTCTTTTTCACCCCAAGAACACCAAACCTACGATCAAGCATGGAGGAGGCAGTATCATGCTCTGGGGCTTTCTAGAAGAGCTTCTGGACTGGTTTCAGATTGGATGTTGGACTGGTTCTGGACTTCCTTGGGCCTGGCTTATGTTTGGTTCCAGTCTTGGTTCTCCTGGTTCTGGATGTGATTTAAAGTTGGTGTAGGATTTATTTCACTCTGGATCTGGTCCTGGATGAGGCCTGGTTTCTGACGTTCTGGGGCGGGTCTTGGACATTCAGGTTTGGTTTTGGTCCAGATTTTGTACTGGTTTTTCCTTTTTTTAGGACTGGTTTTGGACTGTTTCTAAAACTGTTTCAGTTTTGGCTAAAGACTGGTTTCAGACTGTATTCTGACTGGTTCAGGTTTGATTTTGGTCCTTGTTTTAGACTTTTTTAAGGACTGGTTTCAGACTATTTTGGGCAGGCCCTTTTTTTTTTTTTAACCCCAAGGACATCAAACCTTCCATCAAGCATGGTGGTGGCAGTATCATGCTCTGTGGAACTGGAGCTTTACACAAAGTAAATGGAATAATGAAGGAGGAGGATCACCTCCATGTTCTTCAGGAAAACCTAAAATCATCAGCAGAAGGTTGATCTTGGACACAGTTGGATGTTTCAACAGACAATGATCCCAAACACACATCAGACATGGTAAAGAAATGGTTCCATCATCAGAGGACAGTGGAGACGTGGTAGGAATATGAGGACACACTCAGAAAAATGTGGACTTTTTTAAAACTGCAATGTTCAAAGGCTTGTTTGAGAGCTCAGACTCAGTTTCAGGTTAGAATCAGACTGAAGTCCTCATGATGCGTTATGTTAATTAGTGTCCTCACAAAGGCACCATTACCAGTGTGTGTGTTTGTCTCTGAGAGCAGCTGAAGTGTCGATGGATGATGAGGAGGGTGTTAAAGCACCGCCTTCATCATGTTCATCATCTTCATCACTTTAAAATCACACACACACTAACACACACATGCACGTCTTTCTGGCTATATGGGGACGCTCATTAGCATAATCCATAATCAGGACCTAAACCCAAACCTGGTTCTAACCTGAACTCTGAAACAGAACCAGGACTAGGGTGCACCCAACATCTGGACCACCCAGTGGACGGCTGTGGACCAGCTGGTGAAGTGGGCTGTCCACTAATGACGGCCGGCGGTTTGATCCCTTCATGTTTGTTAATATGAGAATGAAGAACTGGTAAAGAGCTTTGAGTCCCACTGAGGTGGAAGTGAGATTTACTCTGAATCTGAGATGGATTAATAAATGAATAAAAATACTTTTAATGTTAAATCAACACCAAAATAATAACTCCTTTAAAAACAGACAAAATCAATAAAATAATGTATTCACTCACATGTTAACTGTAAATAAAAATAAAGTAACACAAAATAATGTCCACATCAAACCTTAATTATCTATTTAATAGTTTCATTTTACTTTTAAACATTATAAAACAGCAAACACACATTTTAAGCAGTATTCGGTGTTTTTTTAAAGGTTAAGACCTAAATGAAACCTTTATTCTAAGATTTTGCTCATAATTGTCTGTAATTTAACAAAATAAATAAAATCTGTAAAACTACACTGAATTATTTACTATTTGTCAGTCCTCAGTAATTATATTCTTTCTTTTAAATAACAGCAAATGTCTTTTTGCTGATTTAAATAAAAAGAATCATTTTATGCCCAAATGTTGTTAAAGTCACAAATAAAAACACAAATATTTAGGGGTTTAATGTGCACATTATTTCTATTTTCTGTCATTTTATTAGTTAATATCAGTCATTTTTACAAAAAGAGAAGAATCTGTAACAAGATTAACATCTTTTTATGAAGTTACAGTAAAACATTCATATTTTAGAGTGATTGTTCAATTTCTGTGCTTCTTTTTCAGTTTATTAATTCAGACGTTAATGATGGAGGTTTTATGGAGGGCTGAGGAGCTCTGCTTCATCTAAATGTTCTCAGCTTAAAAACAGTGAATGAGGAGATGATGAAGGTTCAGGAGTTCTTTGTTCAACCGTTTAAACCTCTGTACCGTCTGCCCTGTTTCTGCTGCTGCTTAATTAATTAATCAATCAATCAATTAGTGTCCCGTTAACGAGGATCCTCCTGCTGATAATTAACTGACAGCTGATTGAATATCTATGATCAATATCGTTATGGTTACACTGATCGGTGATTAAATTAAATCAGTGTGTCCAGATTCATTCAGTTCAGCTTTATTTATGTGAGGAAACAATGATCAATACGATCATTAATACATCAATACGTTAATTAATAAATCAATACATTATTTAATAAATCAATAACGGTCTGATCTGCTGCTCTTCTCTGTTTCTGCTGATAAACGTTTTAAATTAACATGTTTGAAGGTTAACATTAAAATGAATTTATCTGGATGACGTCATCAGGATTCCAGCTCTCTGATTGGCTGCTCAGTAACCAATCAGAGCTTCAGCTGTCTGTTTCTAATTGGCTCCCAGTAAATATTTACCAATTAGATATTTATAAAGCAAACATTTGTTTGTTTATTCAGTAAGAACAAAAACTGATTAACGTCTTTAATGATTCATGACAATAATTAACACATTAGATTAATTATTAAACAGAATTAATCAGTGATGATTTGGATCAATAAGGAATTTAATTATCTGTAAAATTAATCAGATCATAAGTTAGTAGAATCATATTAAAGTATTATAATCATCAGATTTTATAGATTATAAATAACTAATTAGAAAACAAAATAGTGATTTTTTTTTCATAACTGACATAAAATCAGGATTTCTCTGATTTAAAATAAAAAGAATTAAACGTGGCAAATAAAATGAAAGAAGAATAAAAGAAAATGAATCTTTCTGTGAAACAATAAAACTTTAGTTCAAATCAGATTCAAACTAAAAGTGAAGAAATAAAAACATTTAATAAAAACTCTTTATTTTCTTTATTTGCTGATTTAAATCTTTATGAACAGATTCTGACATTAAAACTCGGAAACAATCATCATAAATAAGCAGGAGCAGCTGATTATTATGGGATGGATGGAAGCGGAGCTGCAGGTCGGAGGTCGGACGTGTGGAAGTGGCTCTGACTGGGGCTGTTATCTGCCCCCCCGCCGCCCTGATGCCCCTGGGGTATTAAAGCTGCAGCTCCTCCTTAATCCTCCCTCAGCTGCGTTTAGCTCCGAGAAACACGGAGGAAGAGAAACACCTCAGATGATTGATTATGGCTCTAAAGCTGTCAGAAAATGAACCGATTAATTAATGATCAATAATTAGTATTGATCCTCTGATAACTGTAAGAAATATTATTAGTGGACTTAAACTCTGGTTATTCTGATTATAAATCTAAATAAAGCTGCAGCAGTTCGTGAATTTAATTATTTCTACAAAACAAACATTAAACAGAATAATTATAATAATTATAATGTTTGTTACAGACGCTCTGATAGTTTTTATATTTCATTTATTTTTTTATCTGCACAGAAAAACGTTAAACAGAAGCTCTGATGAATTCATCTTCTTAATTCTAATAAAACCTGCAGATTCGTTTTAATTAAGATTTAAAATAACGAGAAGAAAAAATTAAGATTCAAACATTTAAAAATGATTCCTAGAAAATGTTCTCATCGTTTCTACAGAAAAGATTTTAAATAAAAGGAGAGTTTGGGCAAATAAAGAAACTAAATACAGCTAAAAATAAAAATAAATACAATTAAATCTGAAGAGAATCAAAGGTTTAATAAAGATCTGAGCAGAAACAAGAAAAACAGAAGAAACATGAAAATAAAAAGATTATTAAAAAAGCAAAACGCAGCGAATTATGGAAGAAAGATGTTCAGAGTTCTGTTGGTAAAATGAGAGAAGAAACCCGCCGCTGGTCCAGACTGACGGAGGAAAAAACAAATAAAAACAAAAAGAAACGAAAATAAAAACATTAGAATTAAAAACACCAGCAGCGGCTCAGCGGAGCGACTTGTCCTGAAATTAGTCACACACACACACACACACACACACACACACACACACACACACACGCTCCGTCCATCAGACCTCCTCCGGTCCTCTCCGCTGGATTCTCCTCCTCTCCGCTCCTCTCCGGTGGATTAACGGGACTCTTGTCGTGTTTCGGTGTAAATAAAGGAACCGGAGCCCCCACCCCCACGCCGCCCCTCCCTCCGGTCATGTGACGGTGAACCGGTTTAATGAGGCTCCGGTGTCTCCGCCGTCCAGACCTGGACATGGAGGCGGCAGCGGCGTAGCGCAGCGGGCAGGAGGAGGACGGACACCGCGCTGCAGCTGCCGGAGACCCGCAGAGACCCGCAGCTGCTGCCGGAACTTTCCTGAGTGCGGAGCTGGAAGTGTGCGGGACGATGCGGGACAAACAGAGTTGGAGTCTGTGCGTAAAGAGGCAGTAGAGTCGGAGTTTGGATAAAGTTTCTCCACTCTGACGGGACAGAGTCAGACCGAACTGAAGCCGGTCCGGTCCGGTCCGGTTCTCCAGAACAATGCCTCGTCCCGGCAGGAACACGTACAGCGACCAGAAACCTCCGTACTCCTACATCTCCCTGACGGCCATGGCCATCCAGAGCTGCCCGGAGAAGATGCTGCCGCTCAGCGAGATCTACAAGTTCATCATGGACCGCTTCCCGTACTACCGGGAGAACACGCAGCGCTGGCAGAACTCTCTGCGCCACAACCTGTCCTTCAACGACTGCTTCATCAAGATCCCCCGCAGACCGGACCAGCCCGGGAAGGGCAGCTTCTGGGCGCTGCACCCGAACTGCGGCGACATGTTCGAGAACGGGAGTTTTCTGCGGCGCAGGAAGCGCTTCAAGGTGGGCAGCCTGCAGCCGCCCGACCCGTTGGGTCCCAGCAAGCCGCAGGACGCCGCGCACTTCCTCCAGCAGCAGGCCAAGCTGCGGCTCAGCGCGCTGCACGCCGCCGCGCACCTGCCGCCGATGCCGGCCGGATACAACCTGAGCTCCGCGCCGCCGTCCGGCTTCAAGCATCCGTTCGCCATCGAGAACATCATCGCCCGGGAGTACAAGGTCCCCGGCGGCCTGGCGGCCTTCAGCCCCGCCGGATACCCGCTGCACAGCCAGCTGCCGCCCGCCTGGCCGCACATGTACGGCTCCGGGATGATGGACCCGGCGGCGCCCATCGGTGACTACTCGGCCTACGGGATGCCGTTAAAGTCCATCTGCCACGGACAGACGCTGCCCGCCATCCCGGTGCCCATCAAACCGACGCCCGGCTCGGTGCCCGGGCTGCCGGGGCTCCCCGCCCACATCCCGGCCTTCCTGGCGAACTCTCCCCAGTCCCTGAGCCCCACGTCCCCGCAGACCGGACAGAGCAGCCCGGCGGCGCCCGGAGAGACGCTGCAGTCCGCGGTGACGGTTCACTGACCGGAGCCGGTTCACGTTAATTTACCGAAAAGTACACAACATCTGGCTGTGACCTCTGACCTGCAGCAGAATAAAACCACTTTTATTCACTTTTACTCCAGTTTCCTTCCGTTTCATTTCAGTTTAACTCCAGTTTTATTCCACGTTTTCAGCTTTTATTCCTTTTTATTTCAGATTTCCTCCCTTTTTATTCAGCTTCATTTAATTTCATTCCAGCTTTCTTCTGTTTTATTCCAGATTTATTTTTGATTTATTTCAGTTTTGTTAAGTTTATTTGGTTTTCTTCATTTTTTTCCAGTTTATTTGATTTATTTGGATATCATCAGTTTTTCTTTCATTTTTTTCTTTTTCTCCGTTTCTCTTTCTTTTCTCTTTCTTTTTTCCCCATTTTTCCTTCATTTTTCTCCGTTTTTCTTCCACTTTCTTGTGTTTTCTGCTCGTTTTTCTTCCACTCTGTCCTCCTTCCTGCCTCTTTGCTTCACGGATCGCTGGATCTGCTTCTGAGTCTTTCTGGAGCTTTTGTTTGCTTCTTTTCTTCGCGCTGAATGCAGTCAGATTAATGACTCTTTAACTCTTTAACTCTTCAGTCTTTCTGCTGCTTCTTTTCTTCTGAGGATGATGAGGACTGTAGGTGTATTATGGGATGTTTTGCTGCTGTCTTTGTGCCGCTGCATGCTGAACTCTTTGTATTTTCTGGTTTTTGGGGTTTTGAAGCTGAAAGCATGAACTCTGCTCTTCATCACATCATTAAAGGATTCCTGCAGTTCTCAGAGCAAACCTCATTTTTATCTAAATTAAATTCTCTAAAAGGCCTGAAATCCTTTAATTCTCTGATTTTCTGCTGATTTATTTGATCTTTCAGCTCAAAACTGAAGTAATTTAAATTTACTGTCAGATGAGGTAAAAATCTTCTGAACATTTGCTTGAAAAACGACTAAAGAATAGTTTTAATTTAATTAGGTGAATGTGTTTGGTCCATTTTCTTAATTAAATGAACCAATAATTCACTTTAATGACGGACTGTGAGCCTGAAGAGGAGCAGATTTATTCCTCTGATGTGATTAAACTCCAGATAAATGTTTTATTTCTGCTTTAATTTCACCTCCGGCTCATAAAAGTCTTTTTAAACCTTCAGTTTTTCTTTTATTCTAATGTAAAAACATAAAACCTGATTTTATTCTGTCTTTTTTGGGCCTCGGATCAGAAACTAAAGCTTCATTTTATTCAGTTTTCTGATTCTGTGATCAAAATGATTGATCACCTAAAATAAATTCATATTCTATATTCTTCCTCTTCGGCTGCTTTTCTCTGTTTTTGTACAAATCACTTAAAACTGTTTCTTTGAATGTATTCGGACAAAAAAGGCAGAAAATCAACATTCAGACTAAAAAACAGCATAAAAATTGACAGTAATCCAAATAAAATGAATGAATCTCATATTTAGACGTTAAAACTGTAAAATTAATGAAATTAAATAAAATAAAAACTGATCCTTATCTCAGTGACGAGTTCTCAGTTTTTAATCCGATAAATTCTCATTTATTTAACTTTAATGAACAAACTGACTTTTAATTGAGTATTTTCTTCCTTTTCTTCAATGAAATGTTGAGTTTCTATTTAAATTATAAAATCTGATTTATTTAGCAGCTAAACAACATAAAAACATCATTTTTCCTGTTTGCTCCTCGCACCAACAGAAGCTGAATTATTAAATAATTTTAATCCAATAAACAGAAATAATCACAACTTGTTGACTGAAAATAAATGTAATTATGAATAGTTTTGATGCCGTTTAAATCAGACGTTTGCTTCAGTTTTATGTTTAATTTGACTGAAATCAAAGAGACTCATTCTGAGTTTAGAGTTTTTATTTAATCTTCTTTCAGACTCCACTAATAATAATAATAATAATAATAAAAATAACGTCTTTTATTGCTTCATTTATGTGTTTTTGCTCAGATAAATGTGATTTTCTCAGAGACGTCGGGTTTTAACGTGACGGTTTTAAATCAATCATAAAAAAACAGAGAAAAGCAGCAAATTAGGAAACTGTAAAAGACAAATATTTAATTTCTTGCTTGTTTTTTTAAAATCACAACTATTTATTCTGATTCAAATGAAGATAAATTCACCCAAAATCCTTTAACAGGCAGAAAACAATAGAAAGCTAGACACCGTCAGTGATGGGTGGATTCTGGATCAATAATGGTCACACATTAATATCACACACTGATCGTCTAAATGAGGATTTTACTGCACAGTTTTTCTCCGTATTTATGTGAATCTGCTGCTGCTTTACGTTTATTTCATCTGAAGTAAAATGTGATTCTAATAAACATGTGGAGCAAATTCCTGATCAATAATCAATGATCGATTAAACGTGGACCTTCAGGAAACATTTACTGGTTTTATTGTTGTCAGATGAATCTGAGGATTTATGTCACAATATTTACCGACCGACGTATTAACAACTGATTCTGATTGATTATTGATCAGAATGTTTGTTCTCATCAGCTGATCGGTAAAATTCAATCAAGTTATTGTTAATCAAACATTTATTTTAGCTAAATAATTATCTTTAACTAAAAATGTTTACTTAGTTTGAATCATTTATTGTTTTTTGCTGACAATTAGCTAACGATTCAATACGTTTAGTTAACTGTGATCATTTTTAGCTACATTTATATCTTTTATTTACTTTTAGAAAACAATTGAGCAACATTTATTGCTTTAAGCTAACAATTAACAATTTAATGCGTTTACCTAACTACCTATTATTTTTAGTTAGACTTTTATTTTAGCTCAGAATTATAACTTTTAGCTAGCTGCTATTTATCTATCCTCTATACAACGCTTATGTCAGGGTGCTGGAGTCTATCCCAGCTGACTCGGTGAAGGCAGGGGACACCCTGGACAGGTCACCAGTCTGTCACAGGGCTACATATACAGACACACAATCACACTCACATTCACATCTACGGACAATTTAGAGTGATCAATTAACCTCAGCATGCTTTTGGACTGTGGGAGGAAGCCGGAGTACCCGGAGAAAACCCACGCATGCACAGGGAGAACATGCAAACTCCATGCAGAAAGATCCCAGGCCGGGATTTGAACCGGGGATCTTCTTGCTGCAAGGCGACAGTGCTAACCACTACTGACTGTGCTAGCTGCTATTTACTTTTAGCTAAATGGTAATTTTAGCTAAAAATGTTTACTTTGAGAAAACAGTTTAGAATCATTTATTGCTTTTAGCCTAACGATTAGCTGGCTAACAATTAGCTAACGATTTAATATGATAGGTAGCCTTGATTACTTTTAGCCATTTAGTTTAGCTCACATTTATAATTTTTAGCTAGCTATTATTTACTTTCAGCTAAACATTAATTAATTTCAACTAAAAACATTTACTTTTAGAAAACAGTTAAGAATAATTTATCGTTTCTGGGTAACCTCTAGCTGACTTACAATTAGCTAACGATTCAGTTTATTTATCTAATTTGATTACTTTCAGCTAGTCTTATTAAGCCACATTTATAATTTAGCAAGATATATTACTTTTTGCTGAATAGTTAATTGTAAACTAAAGTTTACTTTTAGAAAGATCTTTAGAATCATTTATTGCTTTAGATAATTATTAGCTGGCTAACAATTAGTTAACAAATTTCAATACATTTAGTAATCTTGACTACTTTTGCTAGCCTTTAATTTTAGTTCACATTCATAACTTAGCTAGCATTATTGCTTTTAGCTAAAATTAATTACTTCAAAAATGTTTACTTTCAGAAAACAGTTTAGAATCTTCTATTGCTTTTGGCTAACAGTGAACTCACTAACTAGCAAACAATTAATGCGATTAGCAAACCTTCATTACTTTTGGCTAGCCATTTAATTTAGCTAACATTTATAACTTTTAGCTAATTGCTATTTACTTTGAGCAAAATATTCCACAGACTTAAATTAAAAATATGTACTTTTAGAAAAACAGTTTAGAATCATTTATGCTTTTAGCTAATGATAAGCTAACAATTCAATACATTTGCCTAACTACTTATTACTTTTTAATTTTAGCAAGCCAATTATTTTAGCTCACATTTATAACTTAGCTAGCTATTCTTTACTTTCAGCTGAATCGTAATAATTTCAACTAAAAATGTTTACTTTTAGAAACAGTTTAGAATCATTATTGCTTTAAGCTAACAATTCGGTCACGATTCAGTACATTTAGCTAACTACCAATTACTTTTAGTTTTAGCTAGCCTTCTGTTTTAGCTCATATTTGTATCTGTTAGCTAGCGGGCTATTTACTTTCAGCTAAATATGCTTTAATTTCAACTAAAATATTTACTTTAGGGAAAATAATTTATTGTTTTTAGCTAAGGATTAGCTGACTAACATTACTTAATGATCAAAAACATTTACCTAACTAATTATTACTTTTAGCTAGATATTTCTTTTACCTCACAATTAAAACATTAGCTAATTATATAGAGACCAGGAAAAGCAGTGCTGGCAGTGGTACTGATGTAATAACTATAACCCCATAATAACTGAAAAAAATGTCCAAAATTACTAAAATTGGATCCAAAATGATCAAATATAAACTTTTTCTAAATGACTCAAGTGAAAGGAAGTCAAGTTTTTTCTCAATCAGATTGTCCACAATGACCCAATTCTTGTCTAAAATGACAAAAGACTCTAAAATGACTCTAATCTGTCCAAATACCCAAACCCTGTCCAAACTGACTCAGTTCTTGTCCTAAATGACTCAAAGTTTGTCTGAAACGACAAAAACATCTCTAAATTGACCAAAAACGTGAAATATTATTAAAAATGCATCCAAATCGGTCAAAAAATCTCTCTAAAATGACTCAAGTGATGAGAATCTTCAAAGAAATATACATATTGGAAAAATATTTGGCATTTTCCTGAGAGTAGGGTTAGCAAACAACACAAAGCGTGGAATAAAAATGCTTCCATTGATGTGAAAGCTGATAGTTTATTACCTATTATTGATTGAGAAAGCTGTTGAGTTTTCAAACATTTAGAAGCCCAAACGTCCTTCAGTTCTGGAATGTTCCAGATCTTTGACAGATTTCCCAGCGTATGTAAACTTGTGTTGTATGTTTTGCTGTTTGAACAGTAGCCGTCTGTCCGCTGCTGAATTAGCAGCAGGCAGCGTCTGGGCGGCCGTCAGGGATTATCCAGTTAACACTTCCCTGGTGTCAAACACAATTGTGCTTCGTCAATGCGTTTAGGTCTTGGTTGCGTTGCCGAGAGACGGCGAGTGTTTTGGTAAAAATGTGGGTCTGTGGCGCCCCCCACCTCCACCTCCTGACCACACACAAGTTCAACACACCGGCTTTAAACAGGAAGACTGAAAACAAATAACACACAGAACCGCTTTCAGCCATTTACTGGGCTCAAGTGGTGCCAGAAGAGTACAAGAAATGAGATTAAACCAAGAAACTTTACTGGAAGATTCATTTCCTTAACCTCAAACCAGAAATCAGAACATAACTTCTTACAGAGACAAGTAAATAATCTGATTATTGAAATCAAAACAGCAAAACAGACTTCATAATGTCCAGAATTTTTTTTAAAAATGTGAAAAGATTCAATTAAAACTAATCAGACAGGTTCATGTAACAATAAAATAAAACAGCAGAAAGACCATATGGACACATAAAAGCAGTAAAATTAATTTATTATATTAATATGCCAGAAAAAATGAGCATTATTTAACATTTTTGGTATTCCATCTATAAAATAACACACAAAACATTCACATTTTTACAGAAAATAAAATTAATTTTACAGTTTTGACTGCAAAATTACAACATTTTATGACATTCAAATGCACGAGTTATTTTAAAGAAAACCTCGATAGTTAGAACCAAATATTTTTAAGAATAATGTTTTTAATCGTTATTTTAAAGTTATTAACGGCCTGTTTAAATACAACAGAGAAACAAGATTGGACAAAACTACCCAACAAGGTTGAAGACACTGGCTTAACTTCTGGATTAACCTATCGCTAATGCTAATGGTAAAACTGAGAGGTAAATAATAGCAACATGTACCAGCAATATCTGATTTTTTTTGTGACTTTACTAATAAATAACCACACATTTAGTTGAGTTTGTGGTAAATAAAAGCTCAGTTTTTGGTCTCCCCCATTTAATGAGTTTCATGACGCTAAATTTATCGTCTTACATTGAGAAAACATAAAGTTCTTGTGTAATGCATGTTTTTGTTGAAACATATTTCACTGCAAAACCAACAGCAGTTTCAGTTTCAACTCTAAAACCGTCCTACAGCTTCATAACAAGATTCAAGAAGATTCAAGAACTTCAGACGTTTTAACGTTAGAATCAGCTGAGACATGACAGCTGATAGGGGGCCTGATAATGACTTTTATTCTCACACCAACTTAATTTGTACGTTACCCACAAAAAAGTACAAATGAGCGTTGAACAATGTGCTGAGACAGAACCAGAAGAAACAAACCTTCTGAACATGAAACCAGAACTAAAACAGACTTTAAATGTCGCAGAGTTCTTCCTGTAACTCTCAGGCGTCTGAACATAAACAGACTTTTAACATCGAGGATTTCAGTTTCACTCGAAACAAACCCAAAGACTCAAAGCGTGGTAATTAGAGATGAATCTCTGCAGGAAGTCGACGTGGGCTGTTGACTCTGCTGTAATTAATCACCTGCTGCCGTTAGTGTTGCTTAATTAGAAGCTCCGGTTGGAGGCGTGACGACCAAAACGCTAATTAACAAACTGAGATCAGGCTGAGGAGGAGAACAACAAGAACAACATGATGGTGATGATGATGGTGATGATGATGATGATGACACGCCGTGCAGAGCCACAAACAACACATGGCTTATTTACTTTGATGAATGAATTCATCGGATGATGAAACGCCGTGAAAGAAGACTTTAGTCGTCAATAAGACATGAAGGACGAGACGACTTCCATGAATTCATCTGATAGTTCCAATCGATCTGGTGATAAAATGACGGAAAAAAGAGAAAAATACTCAAAAGTATTGATGGTAAATGACCGATAGAATAAATGTTGTTCTTCTCTGATCATCAAACCTAAACCAGAAAACCTTCAGTTTAAAGTGGTTTGTGATGAAAACAGCATCAAATCTTCACCTCTCAACTTCAGATTTACATCATTTATCAGCCAGAAACAGTTCAAACTCAAACAACCGTCTGATTTTATTGTATTGTGAACCAAGCCTGAACTTTAACATGATGATCAATCAAAATCCCTTCATTCCACATTTAAAGATTTACTAAAAATGAAGCGTTTTCACCACAATGAGGAAACATTCAGAGAGTTTTCAAGTTGAACTGCAGGCAGTGTCTTCATGAAGACTGAGAGGAAAACCAATAAAAGAACTGCAGCAGAAACAGAGAACAGAGGATCTAGCTGTTGGAGATCCATCCAGCATGGAGGAACATCTTCTACAGATGATGAGCAGAGTAGAGAGGAAAAGTCTGGAAACATGGAGTTTCCAGGAATATCTACAGGATGAGGATGTAGGAAATCTGAGAAAAAATAAAAGTACATCTAATGAATAGATTTTCATACTTTCATGTTCAAAAATGAGCCATTATATGATAATATTCTAACAGGATGACTCAGAAAAAGTCAGAAATGACACAAAAATCCTCCAGAATGACTCAGAAATGGTCTAGAATGAATCAACAGCTGTCTGAAACTTAAGGTGACTCAAAAATTGTGCAAAAGGCAAAAAAATATTTCTACATGACAACAAAACTTCCCAAAAGACTTAACATTTGTATAAAATCACTTAAAAATGTCTAAAATGACCCAAAACATGTTCACAGTGATCTTAAAAACAAAATGACTTCATGTGTACAAAATGACCCACAAATTCTAAAATCTGACTTAAAATGTGTTTAAAAGCAATAAATACATTGGAGATGTGTTCAGCATGGTGACTGATGGTGAAACATCTTTAACATGTTGAACTAATGCTCTGGTTTCCCATGGTGCACTGGGGTAAACTGTCTTCTTCACGTCATAAATCATCTTCAGTGTCTCTGGTTTCTGAGGGTCCTTCAGGGAGATCATAACTCTGTAGAACTACTGACCCGTCACATGTTCTGAGCTCATTAATCTGACAGGTGGATCAGCTGATTGATGCTCACCTGGGGGGAGCTAAGACTCATTGACCTGCAGAGTTAAACTGGTTTCTGATCAGCTGATCTCAACTAAACTTCTTAAAGCTTCTGATTGGAGGTGTCTGATCAGCTGATTGACTGCCGTTAAACTTCAAAGAGTTCCAGGAGTTCATTAACGAGCTGTAGTCCGTCACTGTCGCTATGACGACAGGATGACTGATGGAGGGAAAGTATAACAACCAGAAAGGAAATGCTAACCTGTTAGCGACACGAACCAAACTAACCACCAGCTAATCGTCAACCGGTCTGTTCTGGTCTGTTCTACAAGATGTTTCACCTCCAGAGAGATCAAACCTGGATGTTAAACTGAGCTAAGTAATGTGTAGCTAATGTTTATCCTAGCTGCTAAACTAGCTAACCTGAAGCATGCTAGTTAGCTAATAGGATCCTACCCATTCTACTCATTTTTTCAGTTAAACTGTTGAACTTGGATAGTCAATAAATGACACTGTTAGCTCTTTAGCATGAAGGCTAATTCTGTGAAGCTAGACAGTTTTAGGAGCTAAATTGTTAAACTGAACTGGTATCTAAAATTAGCTTATTTTAAACTAAACTTTCACTAACCTTTATATCGTAAGACTTCTGTTTTAGCTGTTTTAGCTGCTAAATTAGCTAACCTGAATCATGTGAGTTAGCTTATAGTTTCCTACACATTTTTGAAGGTAAACTGTTAGCTAACTTGTAGTAAACTTCGATAGCTAATAAATGGAACTGTTAGCTTTCTAGCATGAAGGCTAATTCAGTGAAACTTTACTATTTTGGCAGCTAAATTGTTAAACCAAACCATGAGCTGATTTTAACCAGTAATGTTAACCTACTTTAGATGCTTAATTAGCCAAGCTAAAGTATACCAGTTAACAAACTAGAATTTATGCATTTTAACAAATAAAAGTTTGAGTAACTTGGACCAAGGCATTCTACGTGCTAACCAGAGGTGTTAGCTCTGAAGCATGATATCTAATTCCTTAAATCATGACCGTTTTAGAGGTTAAACTGCTAAACTGTACTGTTAGCTAAATTTATAAATAGTGTAAACCTTTTTTAACTTCTAAACTATCTAAGAATACTATTAAAACCTGCATGTTTTAGTTGTTAAACTGAACTAATGCTAAATTAGCTAACCTGAAGCATGCAAGTTAGCTAATAGGATCCTACACATTTTTTCAGCTAAGTTGTTGTAATATTTGATTGCTAATAAATAGAACTGTTAGCTCTGTAGCATGACAGCTAATTCACTGAAACCTGACTGTTTTTGCAGCTAAATTGGTAAATTGAACTAGCATCTAAAATTAGCTTGTTCTAAACTAAACATTCATTAACCTTTATATCTTAGCTCTTCTGTTTAAGCTGCTATAACCTGAATTATTATCTAATGTGAATGAAACTGCTGGTTTGTTGTTTCACAGTTAAAGCTTCAGTTCCACATTTATATTGTATTCTGTCTTTTCCTCAGAGTCAGATGGGAACAGTATGAAAGATTTAATCACTTGAGTTATTTACATAAATCTGACGGTGATTAATTCATCGTGCAGCAGGACTGAGAGTCCAAACAGACTGAAGCTGCTCCATCAGATCCAAATTCGCCTCATTTACATGTCGTGTTTTGTTTTGCGTTAGCGTCCCGGAGCGCTACTGCTAAGCTAAGCTAACCTCAGAGCCTCTGCTGAGCCTCGGAGCCTTCAGGCAGATCACCAAGAACACAATCTGTCGCTGAACGAGCGAACGTCTGCCAGCGTCTGAATAAATCATCCGTCTCCGTTAGAGGTGAAGCTGTTTGATTTCATGTGTGACCCAAATAACAGGCTTCCTCTGATAAAGTTGCTGTCAACACGCCACTGACACGCTTAGCACACATGTAGTTTTACACATAGATTCAGCAGAATAATATTTAATTAACACTCTCTAAATAATTACCGTTTTATTTATTTTTAGCTGAGGCTTCATAGTTTCCATGAAACGTTTGGCAGAAGCAAGAATTTGAGCATAAAAAAGACTTTAGAAAACAGAAGCGAAACATAACGCCTCAGAAAAACACTACATTATTAGAAACTGAACCTGATATTTAAAGTTTATCTGTTAACCTGTGTCACAGAGAAGTGACAGTTTTCACGTCTTCAACAAAGCTAGTTTTTAAAATTTTTTAATTATTCAGAATCAGCTTTAATATCAAGTTTGTCAAATATGAAGACAACATAAGAGGAGTTTGGTTTCAGTTGTTGGTGTCACTCTGGGAGTCAGGAAAGAGAAAAACAAAATGACTATAGAGGGAAAATATAGATAATTACACATTTAGAAAACTATTTATATACACAGTAGTGCAAAAATAGCTAAAACGAGAATAAAGTGCAAAAAGCACAGGTTTTTCCAATCATTTTAGCTACTAAACACCATAAGCTAACCTTAGCATTTATTTAGCTGTCTAACTGTTTGCTAACTAAAATAAAACATTTGTTCAAACTGTCTGAACTGGAACTGTTTTAATAGGTGTTTAGTTATTACAATAAACCATTTGCTTCAAAACTAAAAATATACCATCAGCTAACAAACTAATGATGCTAGAGATGCTAACGGTGTAACCTTTGTATCTTACGACTTCTGTTTAAGCCATTTTTGCTGCTAAATTAGCTAACCCGAAGCATGCTCATTAGCTAATAGGATCCTACACATTTTTGCACTTAAACTGTTAGCTAACTTGTGGTAAACTTAGCTAACAAATGGAACTGCTAGCTCTGTAGTATGGAGCCTAATGAAGTGAAATTTGACTGTTTTAGCAGCTAAACTGCTAAACTGAACTGGTATCTAAAGTTAGCATGTTTTAAGCTAACTAACTTGAAACATCCACGTACCTTAATATCTTAGCACTTCTATTTTAGCAGTTTAAGCTGCTAAATTAGCTAACCTGGTGCATGCTAGTTAGCTGATAATATAATAGGTTAGCTAAAATGATCAAATGAAGCTGCAGCAAAACATTATGTTCATTTTCTGTAGTTGATTTGTTAAATGTTGTGACTCCGGTGTTTTTATTCGTGGTTTCGGCTGCAGGTTTTCCTCCCACACGTCTGATGATGAGTGCAGGAGGCTAACGGGGGAGTAAAGGAGGAGGAGGTGTTTTATTGGCGGTTAATTAGAGCCATTTTCTCCTCACGCCCACTAACTAACCTCCTCCTGGCAGCTCCTCCTCCCATCATGCATCTGTGCAGCAGATCAGCTGTTAGCGCCTGAAGCCATCAGGAGGTTTAATGCAGCCGTAAACCAGCGACCTGATGAACCCAGACCTGGTCTAGACCTGAACCCAGACCTGAACCCAGACCTGATCTAGACCTGGTTTAGACCTGAACCCAGACCTGATCTAGACCTGAACCCAGACCTGAACCAGACCTGATCTAGAATTGAACCATACCTGATCTAGATCTGAATCAGGACTGACCCAGACCTGATCATGTAGACCTGAAGCAGAACTCTGATAAAAACTATCTCATGACTAAAAGATGAGATTTGCTGCAGTTGAAACAGACTTTGATGTTTTTGACTAAAGTTCTGTTTTGAATCATATTTTTCTTCCTATTTGGTGATTTTTTTTAAATTCTGGATTCTAATGATTTAAATTTAAACTCCAGGTCGAGTTTCTGTTGAATCCAAACTTCATTTAGTTTATTTTAATTACAGAGAGAAGAAATCTGCAGTTCTACTGATAAAAACATGTTTTAAATTCTACGTTTTGGTAGATTTTAAAGTGAAAACTTTGAAATCAACCTAATTAATAAAGTAAATCTGAATTCACCAGGAGTCTGTATGTTCTCCCTGTGCATGCGTGGGTTTTCTCCGGGTACTCCGGCTTCCTCCCACAGTCCAAAAACATGCTGAGGTTAATTGGTTACTCTAAATTGTCTGTAGGTGTGAATGTGAGTGTGATTGTGTGTCTGTATATGTAGCCCTGTGACAGACTGGTGACCTGTCCAGGGTGTCCCCTGCCTTCACCAGAGTCAGCTGGGATAGACTCCAGCACCCCCCATGACCCTAGTGAAGATAAAGCGGTGGATAGTGGATGGATGGATGAATTCACCAGATCTAATTTTAACTGATAACCTGTGGAAAATCATCAAACGCTAAATGGAGAACCTCAAGCCCAGAAACAAAGCAGATCAGTTAGAATTAGTGCAACAGGAATGAGTTGCTGTGATCAGAAGCTGGTGGAGAGCATGAAGAGACATCAGAAACACTGCATATGGATCAGTACTAACTCCTGTGTGGATCATGGGACTAAAACAGACAGAAGAGAAAACATGGAACCCTAACAGCTGTTTTTGGCAGAACAGTCCCATAGCTACTGATGGAAGAACTGAAGGGATTCTGGTTATTATCTAGAAAACCAGGGAACATTGCTGATATCAGCTCTGAAACTAAACTCTGATCAGATATTTTTGTTGTTATCATTATATTTGTACAAACAGATGGACCTAAAATGAACAAGAAATTGAAGAAAACAAGGATGGCCTACTCATTGGCTCCATGACTTTATATAGTGTATATTTAATGGATATTCACCATGAGTTTAGAGTCTATGTAAAGTATATGTAGTGTATATTAAGTGTGCATTTGGAGTATATTTAGTTTGTATTAGGAATACATTTAGAGCATATTTAATGCATATTTAGTGTATGTTTAATGCGTATATAGTGAATACTTCAGTGTATATTTCAGGTCTAAATCCTGTCTTCTGGGGCTGGTAAACTTCTGATCTTGTATTCAGAGAATGTTTCTTCTCTAACAGCCTCTCTGTGTTTTCGCCTCCAGCTTTTCTTCTCCAGCAGCGACGTCTTTTGATTTATGGCCGTTCAGGAATCTTCTCTGGGGCAGTAAAGTCACACCTCCAGCGACACTTCAAAGCCTCTCAGGTGAGAACAGCTCAGAGTTCAGAGGTGAGCAGATAGTCGAGGCGTCGTAGATTACGGTTGGAGGAGAGACGCCAAACGCCGCTGCAGCTGGAAGAAGAAGTGGGCCTCAGGCTTCAGAGGAGTTCTAACAGGAAAAGCAGCTTCCAGACGGAGCAGACGGAGGTCGAGCAACACCTCAGGAAACACCACAGAGGACCTGAAACATTCTCACAGTCTCTGATGGAAGCCTGTAAAATCAGAGGCTTTAAAGGAGATGATCTGCTCCTCACCCATCAATCAACATCTATCCACAGAAAACTTAGAGTTTAACAAGCTGCTTTGCATTAAAGGGACATTTATTAGTTTGGCAAACTGCAGAAGCTAGGACCACGATGCTAATAATGCTAATAATGCTAATGGTGCTAACGGTGCCTGTTCAGTCTGTAAATTTATCCACAACATTCCCAAAATGACCTGCTGCTGCCCCCAGCTGTTTATCACAACAAACCAAAACATCAAGACACAAAATGACAGAAACAGCAAAAAATAGACACAATATGACAAAAAGATTACATAAAATGACAAAAAACAAGACAGAAAACAACAAAAATAAGACAGAAAATGATGGAAACAAGATAGAAAATGACAGAAACAACAAAAATGAACCACGATATAAAAAAACATGACAGAAAACGACAAAAACAAGACATAAAACAACATAAACATTACATAAAACGACAAAAATAACACAGAAAACAACAAAAACATGACAGAAAACGACATAAACATGACATAAAACGACAAAAATAAGACAGAAAATGATGGAAACAAGACACAAAACGACAAAAATGAAACACGATATGACAAAAACATAAACGATAAAAACAAGATGCAAAATGACAAAACATGACAGAAAATGATGGAAACAATACAAATGGCAGAAACAACAAAAACGAGACCTAAAACAACAAAAACGTCACCAAAAGGTTCTGCTAGCATGTTGTGGGACACGCTCCATGAATAATTATTATTATTTAAAATATTATGTTGATTGAAAAATGTTCCCACAATAACAGAGACATGAATGAAAAAAGAAAACCTAAAAAATGAGATTTAAATTTTAACTTTTATTAGAGATCCAGTTTGGTCATCAGGTGGACAAGAGGAAAATGGGATTTTAGGGGAACTCCAGACTTATTTGGTATTTAAAATATTTTAAACATTCTTTTCTCCTGGTTTTTTTTTATTTGGTCTCAGGACAAGAACACTTACACACTACTGCATGTTTAAGGGTTTTGACATTTGACCTGAAAATTCCTCCAGTTCAGGAATGAACCTTATTTATTAACACTGACATAAGTCCAGTTGATGGAAACCGTCTCTAACCGTCATCTCGGCTGAACTGGAATCTTTTCTTTAGTCGACCAGCAGCTTCTTGTTCCCTCCAACCTCTTTTCTTTGTCTTTACTGTTTTGTCTGTTTTACGGCCGTTCTGCACCTGCAGCCTTCCTCCAGGACGCTCCGAGGCCCAACACATCCAGATTAGGCCTAATTTAACGGATCTCCTCCACAGCCTGAAGACTCGACGGCGGCTGGAAACGCTCCTCTGCTGGTTTCTGCTGCTGGAGGCTGAAGACAAAGAGGGGAGGAGACGCCAGAGAAGCCTTTGTGTTCCTCTCAAGAGCTAATTCACATCTGACTCCTCTTAATGCACTCCAGAGACTCTTTCAGTCGTCTGAGTTTGCATTCAAATGGCGTGTTTGTGGCGTTTTAATCACAGCCTCTTTTTAACGTGTAATTAAAACAAGACTGTTTAAAGACCAGAGCATCTCCAACCTGCTCTGGGTGACTGGAGATGAGCTTTCATGTGTTTGCTGCTCACTTTGACAGTGATTTTAACACAAAAGAAACAAAGAGAAATGTTACACAGAATGAGCTTAAAGAGTGTTGCTTCCAAACCACTGGTTGAAGCACGGTGGTGGCATCATCATGACATGCTGCCAATGGAACTCAGCATTTTCAGATGGCAAAAGGTTGAGTTCCATACGCAAAACAGTTCAAATTCAATTTAAATTTCCTTTTTTTGCTTGTATTTTTATATTTTAAATAATAATTTTTATACATGGAACGTGTCCCATAACATGCTAGCATAACCTGTTGATTGTGTCTTTTGTGTCTCGTTTTTGTCGTTTTCTGACTTGTTTTTGTCAAGAAACAAACAACTAAACAGAGTAGAAAACAGTGATTTTGATGAAATGTTGCTATTTTAAGCTAAAATTAAAATGTTCACACATATCTTGGGTAACAAGGACTCAAGGAAAGTGAAATATCTGATGATTTTTTTGTATTTACAGTTTGTTGTTGATAAATCGTATCTTTTGGAGCAGACTTGGAAGCATGGTGGTGGCATCATCATAACAATCTGCCAATGGACCTCATCATTCTGCGAGGGCAAAATATTGAGGTCCATAGGCAGCTTCCATCATAAAATCATTCCAAGTGAAGACAGGGAAATGTTGAAATTTGACCCTAAACATAAAAGTAAACCAACAACAGAACAACTTAAAACCCTCTGAGCTCCAGAACCCGCTTCAAAAGTCTTGATTTATCAACCACAAACTGTAAGTACAGAAAGAATCATTAGATATTAAACATTCCAGGAGTCATTGTTACCCAAGGTACCGCTAAAAGTTTTAAGTTGTACTTAAAATAGCGACATTTCATCAAAACCACTGTATTTTACAAGGTTTAGTTGTTTCTTGAATCTTAGAAAGTCTTTATTTTGAATTTATTCACTATTTTCCGCAAATTTATTGTGAAATTACACTTATTTAGAAAAGATTGAACTTAAAATGAAAGTTCATGTTAGCTAACAGTTCATTGTCAAAGCTAAAACAGTTTAGTTCAGCCTAACAGCTATAGTTAGCTGTTAGCTAAGAATTTTGTGGAGCAGCAAAGACTTTTTGTTTTGACTAGCTAACAGACTAGCTGAAAACAGTTTGCTTGGTTCAGTTTAGCATAAGACATAAAACGTTCATTTTATTTTAGCTAACAGCAGGTAAAGATGTTTAATTGATAGCTAACAGTTTAATATAGAAAATGAAACACTGAAATTCATTTTGGCTAACAGTTTAGCCGATAGCCAAGTTTAATTGATTGAAGTTAACAATTTAGTCGACAGAACAATCTCCTTGGCTGTGTCTGAAATGGCATACTAACGTACTACATACTACATACTAAATGAGTATATACTGTATACTACGTACTATAAGTATGATTAGAATGCCGACCGTTCACACTGTAGTATACTACTACGTTTCCCATAATGCATTTCAAACCTCCAACGACAAAAACCGGAAGTACGGCTATCAAATATCTCGGCTGAATGCCGGCTTCAGGTCGATTTTATGCTAACAAACAGTCGCATAATTAATGTGGTAATTTCAAGCCGGCACTCCTCATGCAGTTATTAGCCAGATTATGCGAATCGTTTCAATTGTAGCTGCAGGCTACTGGAGGTAGCTGCTACTTGTTCTGTATGCAAAGCGAGCTGCTGCAACTAGCTGCTAGCATTCAGTAGCACGTTGTGAGGCGTCTGACAAAGGCGTCTGGCCGCGGTCCGGCCACAGATCCCGCGGAGACTTGCATTTCGGTGGGTAGCTCGCAAAGCATTATGGGGCGGTTGAGTATGACTAGTGTGGTCACCGCGCATACTTAAAAAATTTCCGGATATAGTATACATCCGGGTATTTGTCGCGTACTCAGTCTTTTCATACTATCTAATGTGAACGCACTACATACTTATTTTGACGTCACACTTAGTATGAGTAGTACGTTAGTATGCCATTTCGGACACAGCCCTTGATTTTTTGGTCAAATTTCGCTAATCCAACACTAGCTGCTGTTTGGCAGCGAACTTTGGTAAGCTAACAGGACACAGCAGCAAAAATGTTCATTTGGTTGATTTTAGCTAATGGTGCAGTTTAGCAGGTGTAAGTCAGATTGATCTCATAAATAAAAGTTCAGGTTAGCCAACAGCTCATTGTCAAAGCTAAAACTGTTTAGTTCAGCCTAACAGCTTTAGTTAGCTGTTAGCTAAGAGTTTTGTTGACCAGCTAAGACTATTTGTTTTGGCTAGTTAGCAGGCTAGTTTAGCTGAAAACAATTTGCTTGATTCAGTTTAGCAGATAAAACTGTTCGTCTCATTTTAGCAAACAGCTAAGCCGGTAAAGACGTTTTAGCTAAACAGTTTATATTATTTTAGCTAACACATTAGCAGATAGATCAGTTTAACTGAAGTTAACAATTTAGTTTAGTAGACAGACATTTTTCCTGGTTTAGTCAGACAGAAAGTTCAACCAGCTGAGTTGTGGTTAGCTAACAGTGAGCAGATGAAATGATTTAAGCTAACATTTCAGTTAAATTTGGTTCATGAGCAGATTAGTTTTAGAACTTTTCTTTGTGGTTCCAGAAACAGTTTGGTGTTGGCTAACAGTCCTTCGTTGTTCTCTTCTGGACGACTAACGGTTCATTTTAGCTTCAATCTGGAGACACAAAATCTTCTCATGTTTGATATTTTCCTTCATTTTAAACACAGATCTGGACGTTCGAGCTGAACTCTAACCATCCGTGGAGTGTTTTGGTGTCTAAGTGTGTCGGTGAGTCAATATTAATTGTTGGGAAATTATCTCAGGACCTCTTTGTTCCAGCTGAAGCTTTCTTTGGAGTCCTCAGTGAAAATGTGTAAAACCAACAGAGCTGCTCCAGCAGTGTTTGCTCACATCCATTCAGGCCGACACAAAGCTCGGTTCAATCACTCTCTTCCACCAGAGCAGCTCTGGTTTTGTTGGGGCTAAATAAACTACCGGAGCGTCTCTTTCTTTCTTTCAGCCTCCTCCAGCTTTTATTTCACGGCTGCCCTCGGCCTCAATGGGGGTGTCAGCCGCAGAAAGTCCTGATCGTTCGCCGGGATTCAGCCGCCGTCCGGCCGCTGACAGCTTCCAGAAGGACCACACACGACCAATCCTCCCGCCGAATCACTCTCCTGCCGGCCTTTTTGTGGAGGTTCGCTTTTCTCTGGCAGCTTTTCACCCTCGAGGACTTCCAAACAGATTTCAAGGCTGAGTGTCGGAGCTGTCAAGAGCCGGACGATAAAAACGTTTCAGCAGAAACATCAGAAAGGTTCATGGTTTTATTAGTCCAGATTATAGCAGCTGTACATAAACTAAGTTAAAAAAAAAAGAATAGAAAAAATAAACAGAAATATAAAGAAATTCTAAATAAATTAACCAACAATAAACACTTCAAACCAAGAAATACACAGAATCCTGAAGAACCTGAAAAATAAAAAATGACGTTCATCAATCCATAGAACTCTGGTTTTCTGAGACGTTTAACAGAGTCAGGTTAAGTCTTTTATTTAAATCACTCAGATAATTTTACATAATTAATAACATTGTATGGTCTTAATGATACTATTTCACACAAATTTACATAATATTATGATTTCTTAGACATTACATTTAAATAAGCTAAATTTACACAATCAGTGACCTTTTAGGGTCTTTAAATTAGACACATTTGCATAAATTATAATACTGTAGAGTCTTAACATTAATATTTCAATTAGTCATGCAAATTTACAGAATAATGTAAAATATGAATTATAATTCACATCATTAATTATAATGATATTGTCTTGTTTTAGACATTATATTTAAATGAGCTAAATTCACCCAATTAGTGACGTTATAGGGTCTTAAAGTTAATATTTAAATTAGACAGATTTGCATAATAAATCATACTGTAGAGTTAGGGTATGGTTTCTCAAACATTTTATTTGAATGAAGTAAATTAACATAAATAATAATATTGTTGGGTTATAATGTTTTTCAAGCTGTAAAGTTTCTGTTTATATTCGTTTCTCTCAGTAGTAAAATCAACCAGTAGATTCTGGAAACCTTCTTTTGTCACTGATGATCTTTAAAAAAAAAAACTTTAAATGATCAAACTGAACCTTTAGAGGATCAAACTGAACCTTTAAATGATCAAACTGAACCTTTAGAGGATCAAACCGAACCTTTAAATGATCAAACTGAACCTTTAGAGGATCAAACTGAACCTTTAGAGGATCAAACTGAACCTTTAGAGGATCAAACTGAACCTTTAAATGATCAAACTGAACCTTTAGAGGATCAAACCGAACCTTTAAATGATCAAACCGAACCTTTAAATGATCAAACTGAACCTTTAGAGGATCAAACTGAACCTTTAGAGGATCAAACTGAACTATCAGCTGATCTGAACCCTATTTTCGCCCGAAGACTTCCTCTGATTTATCATCTATTTTCCTCTAAATTAAGCCATAATTTCCTCCCTGAACATGAAGCTGGACTAAACAGACTTAAAACCACCAGATGAGACTTAAACCTCATCATGAAAAAGTTCTCTGAGTTCACAGATCCATGTAGAAATCAGCTGATTGTCTTCTCAGTGTTATTCTTTCATTAAGCAGAGAGTCGCCCCCTGGTGGCCACTGGGCAGAACGCAGCTTTAAGGTTCAGTTTAGTCTTTTCCATTAAAGTTTCCCAACAGTATTTTTTAAATGTTATTCTTTAAATACATGTGGAAACTCAGCTGGAGGAGCTCAGAGTTTAGAGTTTTTATTCTGGAGCACAAAGACGCAAAAAAACATCCAGAAGTTTGAAATGAAACCGAACATCGAAGTGATCAGAATGACAGATTTAATTTGGTGTTTCCACAAACTGTCATGCTTAAATAGATGGAAAGTAGAGTTCACTAAAACGTGGGTCCAAGAGGCAAGTTTTCATATCTTGTGTTGTTTAAAGTCAGTGATTTCTGTTGCTTTCTGTCACCTTTAAAAGTAGTTTTCCATCGCTGTTTTCAGTCATTTTATGTCACTGTTTTTGTCAGTGTCAAGTCACTGTTTCATGTTATCTTCTGTCATCTTTAGTTGTTGCTTTGTCCTTTTCTGTTACTGGTTTTTGGTCATATAGCTGCTTTTTCATGTGGTCTTCTGTCATTTTCAGTCATGTTGTGTTACTGCTGTTGTCTGTGGTTAATACATAGTTTTCTGTCACTTTAAAATTAGTTTTCAGTCATTTTATTTCACTCTTTTCCGTAGTTTCAGGTTGCTGTTTTTTGCCATTGTTCCATGTTGTCTTCTGTCATTTTTAGTCATTTAGTTTTGTGCCGTTTTCTGTGGTTTTTAGCTTGTTTTCTTTTCTAATTTGTTATTTTCAGTTGCTGTTTTGTCATTTTCTGCCGTTGTTATGTGTTGTTTTCTGTCTTTTCAGTTGTTTTGTGTTGTTTTTTTGTTTTGTGTAATGTTCTGTCATTAATTTATTTTTTCAGTCGCTGTTTTGTGCCATTTTGTTCTTTTCTGTTGTTTTCGGTCACTATTTTGTGTTGTTCTGTGTGGTTTACTGTCTTTTGTTTTGTATTGTTGCTGTTCTCTGTGTTTTTTATTAATTGTTTTCTGTCATTAATATGTTGTTTTAGTTGTTGATTTGTGTGTTTTTCTGTCATTTTCCATTTCTGTTCCTGTCTTCTGTCGTTTTCTATCATCTTCAACACTGTTACAGAATATGAAACAAAACAGTGACGGTGGTTTCCTGTTGCTGTTTTCTGTCCTTTTCAGTCACTGTTTTCAGATGTTTCAGTTGCTGTTTTACGGCATTTTGTCCTTTTCTGTTGTTGTCTGTCACTGTCTGATGTCACTTCCTGTTGTTTTGGGGTGCAGTTTTTGTGTCATTTTGTTGGTTTTGTGTGGTTGTTTTTTAATGTTTTTTATTGTCTGTCACTGCTTTCAGTCACTGTTTTTTTTGTTGATTTTCAGTTGTTTTCTGTGGTTTTCAGCCACTGTCTGATGTCACTTCCTGTTGTTTTTGGTTTCTGTTTTTCTGTCATTCTCAGCTTGTTTCCATGTAAATAAACCTGATTCAGATCTAGATCAATAATGTGGTTTATTAAATGTTTGCTCAAGCAGCTGATTCCTGTAAAAATCTTTCCTTTCCTCTGGAAGCTGCAGAAAGTTCATCTTTTTACTGTTTAGTCGTCATTTCTCTGAATCTCTAAACATTAAATCCAGAATGATCCTCTGGAGCTGCTTTCATTCATGTTGAATCTGCATCTTTCCTTCTTCTTCTTCTGATGTTTTTCTAAATGTTAGATCTTCTAGAATCCTCCACGTGCTCCAGGTTCTTCTCCTGTCAGACGTGTTTTATGGAGGCCAGTAAAACATTTTAGTGCTGCTCTTATTAAAGCAGCCGATCGTATCTGTCAGCCGAGACGTTCTCTTTCCTCCCAGACATATTTTATCCTAATCAGCCGGGGCTAGCGGGGCCTTGTACACATCATTGGCTTTTCCTGCTCGGTTACGTCGTGAAGGTCGGAGTTCCTGCAGCCTTTTATGGATGTTTAACTTTTAGGAAGATCGGAGGCCACACCTCGTTTATTTCCTCCGTCAGACAGGTCCTTAGAATAAAAACAGATTAGCTCAGGATCTCAGAGGAAAAACGACACTCGATTGTCTTTAGTTCAGATTCAGGAGGAAAAATATCTGATTTCTAAATGTATTAAATGTGATGACATGAAGGAGACATAAAAGTCTGCATCTGATTTCTATCGTTTTCAGTCACTTTTATATCCTTTAGTGTAATTTTCTGTCATTCCTTTGTCATTTTCAGTCGCTTCTGTCGTTTGGTCCCTTATGTTCTGTTTATGGTGATTTCTGTCACTGTTTTTGTGTATTTTTCTGTTGTTGTTGTTTAATATTTAACATCATTTTTAAAAAAGTTTCGGAGGAAATACTAATAAATGTGTTGATAGGATGAGAGTTTCTCCGTCATTCTTCTGAAAAATGAAAAGCTGGATGAGACGTTACAGATGAGAAATACGACAATAATAAATAAATGAATAAATCCTCTTTAGTCAACAGCAGTGGAATAATTCAGCTTCAGCTCAGAGTAAAGAAGTTTGTTCCTGTTAGCCAGGAATGAATTAATCAGATTTCTGTCCAATTAGAGCAAAAAACACAAAGAGCCTGAACAGCAAACGTCAGGAACACAGTGGTTTAAAGTCATGATGTTTACAGGTAGGTACAACTGGAAAACAGCTGGTTATTATTAAATCTGCTCACATATCCACCATTTCTATCTACCGTCTGACTTTTATATTCAGCTCTATTTGTTTATTAAAATTCTGAAGGATAATTCCACTTTATTCCAGCGTAATGTCACTTTTTATCCTTCACCTCCTTCACAGAGCAGAACAGCGACTGGAAATCACAGAAAACAGATATAAAAAAAAACAGGAAGAGAAAGCAGTAGCTAAAAACGAAAGAAAACAGCGAACTAAATGAGCCCTCAGTAGAGGGCAGAACCACGCCCTCTGCTGGCGAAAACCCTGTCCTCCCTATACAAATGATGCAATATGTATCAATTTTGATCATCCTACATATCTCCCTCCCTACTTGATCTGCTGACCTGTAACTCCGCAACTGAGCAGGGGACCTTAGACTGATCTTCAGTGCCAAGTTTGATTATCCTGACTTCAGCGGTTGTAGAGATATCGGACCGGACATACACACATACATACATACATACTTACCCAGCCAGATACCACACCGAACGCAATAACCCCGCCGTGGTTCATTAAAATGACAGAAAACATTTACAAATTGACGCTAATGCTAATATCCAACCTAGTATTAGCATTAGCGTTATCATTAGCATTAACAACATTGATATTTACTTCAGTTTTTGTCAAGAGAAAGAAGTGGCTAAAAACAAAAGAAAACATAAATAAGATGTGCAGACAGGAAGTTGAACAGGTCCTACCATATCTTTTAAGGACTTTCTGTTTGTGATTGAGGAGGTTCTTTGGGTTTTTCCTGTCTATGGCATGTTTTAGGAGGTTATCTTTGAGGAGATTCTTTTAATTTTACTTTTTAGTTTTTCTAGCAAATGGTCTAGGGATGATTCAGGAGGTTCTGGACTGATTGAAGAGACCTTTGTCCATTTCTAGAAGGTTATGTGAGTGTTAGGTATCTGTGGGTATCTAATAGTTTCCTGGTATCTTCAGGGAAGTTCTATGGATTTTAAAGGAGGTTCTAGATGAATTTGGAGGTTTAGATGTTCTAACAAATGTTCCAGTGATGATTCAGGAGGTTCTGGGGTGAACAAGGTGATGATATTTTTTTTCTTGAGGAGATGATTTTGGGTTGAATGAAGAGATCTAGAGGAGCATCTAGATTTCTAGGAGGTGCTGTGAATGTTTGAGGAGGTTCTAGGTATCTACGGAGACGTTCTGTTGGGGTTGGAGTTGTTCATGAAGAACATTTTATGAGTGTTTCAGGAGGCGATGTTTCTGACAGTTTTCTGAAGGTTTTCGGGTAGATGGAGGTCCAGACACTCGGTCCACATCCAGAGTTTGACTTTGGTTAAGGTTCAGAAAAGATGGTGATTTTGGTTGAATGTCAATAAACTCATCAAAGAATTTATTGTTTTGGAGGTTGTATTGGTGTTAGTAATGTAGAATGTGTGGTTAATTTAAGGTTTCTTTTGGGAAGTCTTATAGATGTTTGAGGAGGTTCTTCAGGTCCCTAAGGAGGCCTCAGATGTCTTTAAGGTTCATTAAGCGAAAATTAAGTGAACAGAAGTTCTGTTGCGGTTGGACTCATTCTTGCCGTCATGAAGGACATTTTATGGTTGTTTAACTAGACATTGTTTCTTGATGGTTTTCTGACGATCTTCTGTCAGTTTTCTGAAGGTTTCCTTAAAGTTTTTGATGGTTCTCGTCATGTCCTCGGTTTTGGTTTTATGTCTTTTTGTCATTTTCACCTGCTGTTTTCTGTTGTTTTTAGTCACTGTTTTGTGTCTTTTGGTCACTTTCAGTTGCATCGTAAATCAGTGACTGAAAAACAAACAAAAACAACAGAAAACAGCAACTATAAATAACAGAACACCACCCATTACAAAGACAAAAAACGTTGCTGTTGTCATTTTTAGCTGACGTTTCCAGTTACAGTTTTCTGCCACTGTTTCATGAAGTTTTCTGTCATTTTCAGTCTTCTTTTTTTGGTTGTTGTTTTCTGTGTTGTTGTTTTTTTATTGTTTTCTGTCTCTGATTTCTGTTGTTTTCTGTCAGCTTTAACCATAGTTTTCAGTCGCTGTTTTCAGTCATTTTATGTCACTGTTTTTGACACTTTCCTGACTGTTTCATGATGTTTTCTGACAAAACACTGCAGATTAAAATGACTAAAACAAGCGACTGAATTTATGTTTTCTGTCCATTAAATCATTTTTGTTGTGATTTTAACAAAGGAAAAGCTGACTTTAAATGTTTGTTTTTTACAACCAAAACTAACAAAAATGCAACTCAAAAACACAACTAAAACTATGAACATCATCTTTTAAAAACACAGTTCAGTTCGTCTTTATTTCCTCTCTGAGGTAAAGTTTTCTTCTGACATTACGGTGGTATTTAAACATTTATCTTCTCTGCTCACTTCCTATTTTAAAAAGCAGCGTTTTGATAACTGAGCTGGTTAACTGGTTGACATTTTTCTGCTGCGAAGCTTCGGTCGGAGGTTTTTGTCTCTCGGGACGTTTCTTTAAACGTGGACGGCTCAGTTTTTATTCGCTGTCGGTTCCTCTTTGTGCCCATTAAATATTTAATGGGGGGTTTAACAGGATTAGTCTTCGTCTCCGGGGGAGGCGCTGCTTTGTTTCCCTTCAGTCCGTCTGGTTAATCTGCTTTCACATCTCACGGTCGATCATTTGATGGTGAAGAAGAGTTCAACAGATCAGACGAGGCTGGAGACAGATCGAAGAGATCTCTATGAATTTAAGTTCCTGTCTTTACACGATACAAGAGTTCTCATGGTGAAGTGTACCTGAATGAACGCTGCCTCTTAGACATGACCTTTATACTCAACTTACTCTCAGTTAGGTTTAGGTAAAACGTAATCTCTGGTTGGATTTGGGTTTTGCAATGAATCCAAAAACTAAAGCCAAACACCTGGTTCACATCCAGAGTCTTAAGGATCGGAACAAATGGTGGTTTTGGTTAAATGTCAACAAACTTGTCAAAGAATTTATTGTTTGGGAACTTCTATAGACGTTTGTATTGTACGAGGTGGTTCTGGGTGGTTTTAGGTCTTTTTATGGATGTTTGAGGAGGTTCTTTGGGTCCCTAAGAAGGCCTCAGATGTCTTTAAGGTTCATTAAGTGTCTTCATCTAAATTGGACTGAAGTGTAATCTCTGGTTGGTCTGTCTTCAGGAGGAGGTCAGGGTGGATGGAGGATGTGCAAAGTCCAACACTAACACCAAAGACCTGGTTCAGAAACAGAGTCTTAAGGATCAGAACAAATGGTGGTTTTGGTTTAATGTCAATAAATGAATGTCTTAAAGATTGTTCTTGGGTTAGAGGTTCTATGGGTGTTGGTTCTCTAAGAGGAGGTTCTGGGAGGTCTGAGGTTTCTTAAGTTTTATGGATGTGCGAGGAGGTTCTAAATGTCTCTAAGAAGGTCTCAGATGTCTTTACGGTTAATAAAGGTCTTTTGTTCTCATCTTTGAGAAGGTCCTAAGTATGTATGGGAAGGTTCTATTGGTCTTGGAGCAGGTTCTAGTCATCACTGAGGTTCCAGGGTGATGAGCTTGGAGTTTATCCAGGAGAAGGTTCTAGTCATGTTGAAGTCGATTCTTGGCATCGCTGAAGTTGTGCAGGTGGTTAAAGAGGTTCTGGGATAGCTGAGGCTCTTGTATTGATTTTCCTGAGAAGGTTCTAAGTTTCTTTGAAAAAAAAATAAAAGGTCTTTGTTTTTTGGAGGAAGTTCTAGATTTCTAGACAGCTGTGTTTGAGGAGGTTCTAAGGATCTATGAGGTTTATTTGGCGTCAATTTGTTGCATAATTGAGGAAGAATGTTGGTGTTTAATGAAGTGTTGGTCATCTCTGAGGAAGTTCTAGATGTTTTTAAGGTGTGGAGACAGGAAGTTGAAGAGGTTCTACGATACAAGACGATATGTGATAGAGAAGGTTCTCTGGATTGTTCCTGTCTGGCATGTTTTAGGGTTTTTAGGTTAGGTTACCTATGGAGAGATCTAGAGGAGCATCCAGACTTCTCGGAGGTGATGTGAATGTTTGAGGAGGTTCTAGGTATCTATGGAGACATTCTGTTGGGGTTGGAGTTGTTCATGAAGCACATTTTATGGGTGTTTAAGGAGATGTTTCTGACAGTTTTCTGAAGGTTTTTTTTTAACAGTTTCTGTTGGTTCTCTGCTGGTTCTCTGCTGGTTCTCTGGAGTCTGGTCATGTCCTCGGTCTTGGCAGCTTCCTGTGTTTACATGTGGACTTGAACCCAGTTGAACGGAGCATCTAACATTAGTCCTGCTGTCTTTGTAGTGGCTCACATCTCTAAACTGACACCCCGAGGCCTTGGAGGCTTCAGGGGCCTTCAGGGGCCTTCAGGGGCCCCAGGGACGCTGGTATTGGGGGACTGCAGGCCTTCCAGCCTCCATATGTTCAGAAATCAAGTCAAACACGAGACTGTTGGCTCATTAAAATGTTCAGCATTTGGCAGCAGACAGCTCTGAGTCCTCCTGACCTGTTTTCAGTTTCATCTTCATCTCCTCCTCAGCAGAAATCTGGAGACACTCTGGGAAAACAGATTGATCAGATCATTGATCGATCAGTATACTGTGAACCAAGAAAACCACGAAAGCTGTCCTGAGATCCTGATGTTGATCAGAAACAGATTTTTAGGTCAGTTTTCTTGTTAAAATAGTGACAGAAAATGAAATGCGACAACACAAAACAGAGACCGAAAATAAGAACATACTGGAAATGAGTGAAAAACAACTGAAAATGAAGAAAAGCAACAACTAAAAATGGCACAAATAGTGATAGAAAACAGTGACAGAAAACTGCATAACTTAGCGACTGAAAAGAAGAAAAATCTGAAACTAAAAACAAAAAACGGCAAATTAAAATTGCAGAAAACTGCTATAGATGTGTCAAAAACAGCCAGAGAAAGCCAACAGAGAACAGAAATATAAAACGACTAACATCAACAACAACAGAAAACAATGAATGACTAAAAAATAACACAATATGGCAGCAAATGATAAAGAAAAACATCAAAGTAACGCTAAAAATTAATGACTGAAAAGAAGAAAAGTCTGCAACTAAAAACTGAAAACAGTGAATTAATTAAATCAGCAACAAAACAAAGAACAGTGACTGAAAACAACAAATATCAACTTCAACGTTTAAATTCCCAAAATATAAATAAGGAAAACTGAACTTTAATGTCTTAAAACTGATTTCCATTTGAAGACTAAAAACAAACAAAAAAAATAATAATTTCAGATTAGATTGTGATTTAATGATAATGAGTGAAGTTTAATGAATCAACATTTATTATTTTGTGATGTTTTTATTTATTTTTTTGGCACTGCTTGTGTTCCATATCCTCCTCTAGATAAAAGGTTTTAGTTCAGATGGGGCTTCAGAGGTTAAATTTCAGGTGAAATAATGTTTATTATTTAGTTTATATTTATTTTTTGGCACTGTTGGGGTTCCATATCCTCCTCTAGATGAAGGGATTTAGCATTTGGGGCTTCAGAGGTTAAATTTCAGGTGAAATAATGTAAAGATGTTTAAAGTCAATAAGACAAAGAGAAAACAAACAGAGCAGCATTAGAGGAGTCTTTCTGTCCGTCTGCGGCTGATTATTAATATTAATAATCCTCTCTTTTATTAGCCGGCAGCCTTTCTAGGAGATAATCCTGCGATAAATCCTCCTCGGTGCCCTTCACAGTTGTCATCGCGGCGCCATAAACAGCATTTATAACAATCTGGGGGCTGCTTAGCATGCAGAACAGATTAGGATGCTTCCCCCTCCATGCTCCGGGGAAATGTTCTCTGTGAGTGGAACGGTTCTCTGCAGGGAGACCGTCAGGAGCAGCAGAATTCATCACGTTTAGCCCTGATTTAACAGCTCTGCTCTGCTGATAGGATCACAGTTTACATCTGCAGGAACAGCAGGAGATTTAAGGTTTCTGACAGTTTTAAAGAAAACATTTTAATATAAAGAATTAAAACTGTAAATAAATCTTTCATTTCATTTTTTTTTTTTTTAGATTTTTCCCGATTTGTTAAATTAGACAGAGAAGTCTAAAAAATAATGTCCTCATCAATAATCTGCATTTATTAAACTCATCATTTTAAGCATTTGGAATTTTTTTTACTGTACTTAAATCGGCTAAAATATTCTGATTTTACAGATGTTTGCCACAATTTAAAAGTAAAATATCAGCATTAAGATGTAAAATTATAAATATATTTTTAACTTTCACTTTTTAGATTTTTCCTAATTTTGCTTAAAATGACAATATAAATGTGATGTGAGACGTTGAAGAAAAAGTGAGAAAAAGGTTTTTATTGACTGATTTGATTCATTCTTTGAGAGATTTTTCTTGTTTTTGGCCTGAATTTATTTAATTTAATCAGAATCCTGCCTTTAAAAGCTGCAGAATTATTATTATTATTATTATTGTTATTGTTATTTTTATTATTGTTATTATTATTATTATTGTTGTTGTTGTTGTTATTTTTAGCTGCTCCAGGTTCCAGTATTTCCTGAGAGTACAGATAAACTGATTTCCTGTGAAACTGAAGGAAACTTTAAATCCTGAGCTCTCTCTGTTTTTATCTGTCAGGTTTAAATGTATTTAAAGCTTCAGTTTGACGTCTGATTTTATTGATGAATTATTTTCCTCCTGCAGTCAGACAACGTTTCGTTGACGAGGTTGCGACCGAAGGACTCGTCTCTGGAGGTAATTAATCTTAATTAAAGCAGAATGTGACAAACACTCAGGCTACAGATGGAGAAAATAAAGACCCGAGACAGCTCAGGATTATTTAACCTTCTGAAAACAAAAACCTGATTTAAACATATTTTTATATTTATGAATCACCGCCAATGGAGGAAGTTTGTTTTTATGATGTTTAGTTTTTCCAGAAATACTGATTTTCTACAACACTACAGGAAATATTTAAACAGTTAATGAAAGTAAAGTTGAATTATTTGCTTCAGTGTTTAAAAAAGTGCTGCCTACAAACGTGAGTGAAGCATGGCGGCGGCATCATCATGTAGTTTCCAGTATAGCGTCTGTTATATGTTCTATTTTATAAACGACTTTAAACATTAAAGTATATATGCTGTAGAATAACTTCAGTCCTGTGAACCTAAAAACCCATGGATGGGTTTTAAAAAAGACGTCTTGTTTTTATAAAAAAAATCACCAAAATGATCAACCAGAAACAGTAAAAATAACAGAAACATCATTTACTACTCCATCAGGAAATGAACCAAATCTGAGGAACCGTTTGAGATGTTTCATCAAAAATATTTTATTCTGCACATAAACAAAAATAGCAAGCTAGCATGCAACTAATGCTAACATGCAGCAAATGCTAACATCCAGCTAATGCTAGTATGCAGCTAGTGCTAGCAAGCAGTGAAAACTAACATGCAGCTAATGTTAACATCCAGCTAATGCTAGCAAGTAGCTAATGCTAGCAAGCAGCTAAAGCTAATATGCAGCAAATGCTAACATCCAGCTAATGCTAGCAAGTAGCTAATGCTAAAAGGCAGCTAATGCTAACATGCAGCTAAAGCTAACATGCAGCGAATGCTAACATCCAGCTAATGCTAGCAAGTAGCTAATGCTAAAAGGCAGCTAATGCTAGCATGTAGCTAATGCTAGCATGAAGGTAATGATAGCATTCAGCTAATGCTAGCATGGTATAAAATCCACCATCTTGGTTTAATATGTTAGCATCATGGCTGAAGCTACACACTAATTTACAGGAAATAATCGGTAGGTATTTAGATCATCGATTGTTTTGGTTTAAAGCAAAAAATATTTTTTTAAAACAGAAGAAGGGAAAGTTCTGCAGATTTTTTAAATGTCAGGGGAAGATCTGAAGCTGTTTTTTATTTAATGTGTTTGAAGATGTTAAAAACGCTGCTGTGGGTTTGGTTTTTGTTATTTTTGGGTCATTTTAGTTCCTTCATCCATCTTTGGAACCATTTGTGGTATTTTTTTTCCATTTTTTCCATTTAAAACTAAGCTTTAAACCAGTAAGGAACCAAAACAAGCAAAGAAATTTCATTTTAAACTAATTTTGAGTTGTTTTAGTCATTTAGGATTTTCTTTTGTCTTTTTAGACAAATTTTGTGTCATTTAAGACGTTTTTTGTATTTTTTGAAAACATTTTGAAGTTTTAAGTAAGTTTTGAGTCATTTCAGACCATTTTAAGTCAGTTTAAGTTCAAGTAATTTTAGATCAGATTTTGTCATTTTAATCTAATTTCCAGTTGATTTTTGTAGATTCCTCCTGACAGACGACATCTCTGAGTTCTCTCTCCTCCTTCATGGTGTTCTGGTTCCTCAGAGCTGCAGGACTTTAGATTAAAATGATCCTCAGTGAAGAAAAATAAGACAGAAACAGAAAAACATCCAGAAACTTTTCACAGTTGAAGGTGCTTCTAGAGGCAGATAGTTGAGTTAAAGGAGGATTCTGGTCATTTTCATCTGGTTTGATTTAAAACAACATGAATAAACGTGTTGAAGGAATCCTCCAGGTCCAGTAGAAGTTGGATCAGAACCTCTCTTTCTGTGTTCTGATGAAGGTTCAGACTCTAACTGTTGTGTTTGTTGGATCTCCAGAAGTGCAGCCGTCAGATTTCCCTGTATTAGTTGAACTAGTTTCCCTCCAATGACTGTCTGCTGACGTCTCCGTAAAGAAAACAAAGGACGAAAAAGCAATTAAGTGGAGCAATAAAAGCCCGAGTACCATAACATGCTACATTAAATATCTATCGGGCTCCATAAATTAGCAGCCAGCAGCTTCTTAAGCACTTTGTCACTCTGAGGTTGTTTACTGGAGGAAACTAGTCACACTTTTTCTGCAGCACAACAGGAAGTGTTGGTTCAGCTGTTACTGTATGCTCATTTGTTTCATTAGAAAATACTGGAATTTGTTGTTCCTATGCAGCTGAAATTGATTTTTGATTCTATTTTCAGGAAAATTTAGACTCATGATGTGAAGCACGGTGGAGGCAGCATCATGATGAAGCATGGTGGAGGCAGCATCATGATTAAAGCATGGTGGAGGCAGCATCATGATTGAAGCACGGTGGAGGCAGCATCATGATTAAAGCACGGTGGAGGCAGCATCATGATTAAAGCACAGTGGAGGCAGCATCATGGTGTGAAGCATGGTGGTGGCAGCATCATGATGTGAAGCACGGTGGAGGCAGCATCATGATGTGAAGCACGGTGGAGGCAGCATCATGATGTGAAGCACGGTGGAGGCAGCATCATGATTAAAGCATGGTGGAGGCAGCATCATGACATGAAGCACGGTGGAGGCAGCATCATGATTAAAGCATGGTGGAGGCAGCATCATGATGTGAAGCACAGTGGAGGCAGCATCATGATGTGAAGCACGGTGGAGGCAGCATCATGATTGAAGCACGGTGGAGGCAGCATCATGATTAAAGCACGGTGGAGGCAGCATCATGATGTGAAGCACGGTGGAGGCAGCATCATGATTAAAGCATGGTGGAGGCAGCATCATGACATGAAGCACGGTGGAGGCAGCATCATGATTGAAGCACGGTGGAGGCAGCATCATGATTAAAGCACGGTGGAGGCAGCATCATGATGTGAAGCACGGTGGAGGCAGCATCATGATGTGAAGCACGGTGGTGGCAGCATCATGATGTAAAGCACAGTGGAGGCAGCATCATGGTGTGAAGCACGGTGGAGGCAGCATCATGATGTGAAGCACGGTGGAGGCAGCATCATGACATGAAGCACGGTGGAGGCAGCATCATGATTAAAGCATGGTGGAGGCAGCATCATGGTGTGAAGCACGGTGGTGGCAACATCATGATGAAGCAAGGTGGTGGCAGCATCATGATTAAAGCATGGTGGAGGCAGCATCATGGTGTGAAGCACGGTGGTGGCAACATCATGATGAAGCAAGGTGGTGGCAGCATCATGATTAAAGCATGGTGGAGGCAGCATCATGGTGTGAAGCACGGTGGAGGCAGCATCATGATGTGGTCCTGCAAAGGTAGAGGGTAAATGAAAACCTGGAGGACAACCTGATGATGAGACATGGAGAAGATCAATTTTCCATCCAGTTTTCTTGGAGACGTTCTTCAGGGAATCTAGATGTTTCTGATATGTTTTACTTCTTCAAAGTCTTGTGGAGATGCAGATGTCTGATGGGACATAATGTGGCTAATGTTAGCTTTGATTGTAGTAGCAGTACTTTGGCTAATATTAGCTTTGATGGGAGTAGTAGTAATGTGGCTAATGCTAGCTTTCATGTTTTCATGTTCAACCTGAACTCAGCTGCAGTTTCCATCTGTTAGCTTCTGTTAGCTTCT
This sequence comes from Acanthochromis polyacanthus, assembly GCF_021347895.1. Taxonomy (NCBI): domain Eukaryota; kingdom Metazoa; phylum Chordata; class Actinopteri; family Pomacentridae; genus Acanthochromis; species Acanthochromis polyacanthus. The sequence continues at coordinate 47,351,065 of NC_067114.1, forward strand.
CTCCTGCTCTCCCTGCTCATTAAACTGCACTTTAATGCTCTCACTGTTTGAGCAAAACAGTCGTGGACAAAATGAAGCAAAAACTCAAAGAAACATTGGGAAACATGAAATTATTTTTTATTGTTTTGCTAAACTGAGAAACAATAGTGGACCTCAGTTTATTTGCTAATATTAGCAATAAAAGTTCCTCCATCGTGGTTCGTCATCACTGATAAAATCTCTTGTTGTCCAGATTATTGTTTCTACAAACAGCCAAACATTGTATTCCTGACGTGTTTAATCTTAATGTCGGTTCTAGTTTGACCTGAGGAGTTTAAAGCGTCTGTTAGCTCTGTTAGCTCCGTTAGCTCCAGTCATTGTGTTTTATTCTCTCTGCTGCTAAAGACTCGCTGCTCTAATTAAAGCTCCTGTTTTCCTCCTGTTCTGAACTTTTTAACGCTGGTCTTTTGGGCCTGGCAGCCATTAAGCAGACCTGAGTCCACCTTAAGGAGCGACTTCATCACTGAGAACAAACAGCTCTTTAGGAAACCTCTGATGGATCTGCCGCCGCGTCCAGACGACCCGTTAGCGCCGCCGCCGTCAGATTAATAAGCTGCTCCGTGGAGCGCTGCGGCGATTCAGCCTCGGGTTAATTAAACATTTACATATAGATGCCCGGCCATCCGTTGTAGCCGCAGATAATTTATACCATCAGCGTTCACTTTAATCAGCAGCTGCAGGAGGCCGGTGTTAGCGTGTTAGCGTGCTCCGTGCTAATTGGCACCACGCTGGCTGCCGGAGCTTGGAGACAAACCGAGGTTCCTCCGTAATGTTCTGATGGGTCCTGGTGGCCCCTGGATGAACCAAAACACGCGACTCTACACCTTAAATGTCCTTAATTTGTTCATTACGTCCAACGAGCCTCCATGAATCAGAGGAACGGGTCGTAGCCACCGGTCTGTGGGATTTATTTATGGAACAGCAGCAGAAAACCAACTTCTGGAGCTTTTGAGACTTTAGTTTTTGATCTGAGGACTAAAGTTGTTCAGCAGAACGTTCCTGGAACTGACTGAGTTCTAAGTAAACCTGCAGACAGAGAATCCTCTGTTATGGTTAGTTTAAAGGATCAACATTTTAATGTGTTCAGTTATTGACCAAACGGTGCTAATTAGCTAATGTTAGCATCAGAGCTACTAAACATCTTAGTGGTCAATCTGATTTCTATGAGTCTGTTTTTCAGATAATTAATTTATTATGTTGTAAAAATGTTTGAATGTTGTCATTTACATGTTTAGTTTTATTTGACTAGTTCAGCTAAAATCTTCGAAGGACAAACAGCAGATTCTGGTTCATTTTAACTCACTGAGGATCATTTTTAATCTAAAGGGGAACCAGAACATCAGGAAGAATGAGAGAGAACTCAGAGAAAAAAGAATCATGTTTTTGATTGTCTGTTTTACAAATTTGGTCCAAAATGACTCAAAATGTGTCTGAAATTCAGTAAACATCCAAAATGATTTAAAGTTAGTCTGAAACGACTCAAAATTTGTCCAAAATTGTTTAGAATTTGTCTGAAACTAGCTTAAAATTGTACAAAATGAGCTAAATTTTGCCCAAAATATCTCAAAATTAGTCCAAAATAATTAAAAATTTATCTGAAACGACCTAAAACTGTTCAAATTGAGTTAAAATGTGTCCAAAATTACTCAAAATTAGTCTTAAACGAGCTAAAAATTGTCGAAATTAGTTAAAATATGTCTGATATAAGCTAAAAAAACAGTCAAAAATTATTTAAAATTTCACCAAAATGACTCAAAATTTGTCCAAAATGATTCAAAATTTGTCTATAATTATTTAAAATTTGCCTGAAACGAGCTAAGAATTGTTTGAAATGAGTTCAAGTTTCCAGAACTGGTTTCCAACTCTGAACTAATGTCTCCTCATTCTTCTGTGGAGGTTCTCAGTCATCCAGGTCCTGGTGATGGTAGGCGCTCCAGGAGAATCCAGCTGGAGGTTCTAGAAGATGTTTCACACATTTCTACATTTCTGCTCCAACCAGCTCTTCATCCTGACTGTCCTCTCATTCTAAAGTTGTGCAAAATAATGTCAAACTTTACCAAAGTAACATTAAGTCGTCAAAAATGGACCTAAAATGGTCCAAAACGACTCAAAACCTGTCTACATGAAAATGTTCAAAGTGACTTGAAACTGGTTAAAAATGACTCAGAAATGGTTCAGAACGACAGTTTTGACCCATTGGACAGTTTGTAGTCCATGTTTGAGTCTGTGCTGCTCATAGATGCTTCTCCGTGCTGGATGGATCTCCAACAACAGGTTTTAAATTAAATTCAGTTTTCTGTCATAAAGTGAGGATTCAAACGCTCAGTTTAAATTAGAATCCAGCTTCTTGTTTCTGTAAACGACCCTGAAAGGACGAATCCTACTAAAATAAACTCCTCAGATTCCCTGGAAGTCGCTGCAGATTCCATCCGTCTCTGGTTGTTCTAATAATAAAAGTGTCTTCTTGATCTCGAGGGTTTTTCTGAAACAGTCTGAGGCTGGAAGTCGTCGTGTTTCCTTAAATCACCTTTGAACCGTCAGCGTTGGAACATTAGAGGAGCTGCAGTCGTGTTTATTTGCTCTGTTGTCGGCTGTAATGAACTGACTTTAGCGCTCCCTGTTGTTCCGTTTGTCTGCAGGCTGTAAACACTCTTTAGATTACTGCCGTTAAATATTCATGCCGCTGCTTTGAGAGTCAACAGGGTGTTTGCATTCTGACGCCGGCGACAGGCAAATATTAGAAGCTGCCGTCAGACACATGTTTACCAGGAAAAATGGAAAAACATGTTAGTTTCAGGAGGATAAATGTGTAAATGTGGTAATTAGAGGGGAGAATGTGAACTTCATTAACTGGTTAGGGATTAATTAACTCGCCGGGACGCAAACGAACCGACTGGATCTGAAACTGGAGCTACAAAACAGAAGATGATGAAAAATACCAGACAGATTCACAATCGTAAAGTTTTAATTCAACACTGACAGTTTCATTTGTTAATTCAAGAAAAAAAGGACAAAAAAATCTAAATATTTTCAGATTTCTTTGTCAGCTGCCATTAAATATTAAATTTAATCATCAATTTCTGTTTTTCTTGGTCAAATATTATTAAAAACAACATTTAATCGTCACTGCTGGGCCTGAAAAGTATATTTGCTTTTAAAAATCAGCCAAAATGACAGAATCTGTAAAAACAGAAAGAAGCGTCCAGATTTCAGGCTTTGATGGTCTTTGAACGCACCGTGTTTGACATCACATCTACAAAATGAAACACTAACCTGGCAATAGCCAGATTAATAATTGTGTAGTACTGTCACGCTCAGGGGTAGGAAGCGGTGCAAGAACTCGGATCAGGTGTGTTAATGGTTCTTTATTGCTAAAGGAGGGGAGTGTTTAGTGGAGGAAGGGTTGGCTGTGGGGGTTCGCAGGGCTGGGGATCTCGGCTGGGTTTTGGCTGTGGTTCAGGGCTTGGTCTGGGCTGTGGTTCCGGGGTCCGTCTCGGGCGTGGTTCGGTTCGTGGTCGTGGCTGTGGATGTCTCTTGGCTGTGGTTCTAGGCTCGGCCTGAATCGTGGTTCGGTTCGTGATCGTGGCTGTGGATTTCTCTTGGCTGTGGTTCTAGGCTCGGCCTGGGTCGTGGTTCGGGTCGTGGTCGTGGCTGTAGATTTCCCTTGGCTGTGGTTCTAGGCTCGGCCTGAATCGTGGTTCGGTTCGTGATCGTGGCTGTGGATTTCTCTGGGCTGACTGCCTGTGCTGGGTCCGGGATTCGTTCAGGCTGAGCAACTGGAACTGTGAAGGCAGACAGAGGACAAGAGATTTACTGTTCGTTGATTTCAATTCCGATTTCAGAATATCTAGACAAGGATTCGTATGGCATGAGCTTGGCTGGAGAGTCACTAACATGGTAGTCGTATAACAATCCGGCGTCGAATGAATGTCTGAACCGGCCTTTTATTGTCAGAGAGGTGTGATGGTGAATCTGAAACAGCTGCTCAGCCCGCCCTGCACCCTTGATGAGAGGAGTGGCCTCAGCTGATGCTGAAACCACTCTGACCTAATTATGGGAGAGAGAGTTGGGCCAGAGCACAACACAGACAGGCACAACATGGCACAAAAAACAAGGCTTGGTCTGGAGGACAACACAAAACCTGGAAAGAGTCCAGGAACCCAAGCAGTCAGGCCGAGAGTCATAACAGTACCCCCCCTCAATGGGCGCCCCTCGGCGCCCTACAGGGCTTGTCAGGGTGGGCGCGGTGGAAGTCCCGAATGAGGGAGGGGTCCAGGATGCGGGCCTTGGGTACCCACAAACGCTCCTCTGGTCCATAACCCTCCCAGTCCACCAAATACTGCAGACCCCGACCCCGACGGCGGACATCCAGCAGCCGCGAAACCGTATACACCGGATCGCCATCCAGCATGCGAGGAGGCGGGGGGACGGGCACGGGAGGGGCCAGAGGGGCTTCCCGAACCGGTTTGATTTGAGACACATGAAACGTGGGATGAACTTTCAGTGACGGAGGTAAATCTAAACGAACAGCGACAGGATTAACGATTTTGGAAACGGTAAAGGGACCAATGAACCGGAGAGACAACTTCCTAGGACAGGCACGTAAAGGCAGATATTGAGTTTTTAACCAGACCTTCTGACCCGGGGTGTAGATCGGCGCCTCGGACCGATGACGATTCGCCAGATCCTGAGTACGGCGGGACGACCGGAGCAGGGCGGCACGTGCCCGACGCCAGGTGCGAGCGCACCGGCGGAGATGGGACCTGACCGAGGGTACCTCAATATCCTGCTCTTGTTCCGGAAACATGGGAGGTTGGTATCCATACACACACTGGAACGGAGAGAGACCCGTAGCGGCACTGGGGAGGGTATTATGGGCGTACTCCACCCAGGGGAGTTGTTTGCTCCAGGAACCCGGATCCTTTGATGACACGCATCTAAGGGCCGCTTCCATCGACTGATTCAGCCGCTCCGTCTGGCCATTGCTCTGGGGGTGAAAACCAGAAGATAAACTGACCGTGGCTCCAAGGGCCGAACAAAAAGACTTCCAAACCGCTGAAGTAAATTGCGGCCCACGGTCAGATACAATGTCTCTCGGGAGACCATGGGCACGAAAAACATGGTGAACCAATAAATCTGCGGTTTCTCTGGCCGAGGGAAGTTTCGGCAGAGGAATCAAATGAGCAAACTTTGAGAATCGATCAATTATAGACAAGATAACCGACTGACCGTGAGATGGAGGCAAACCCGTGACGAAGTCCAAGGCGATGTGCGACCAGGGTCGTCGAGGAATGACCAAAGGCCGAAGAAGACCTGGAGCAGACGCGGTGGAAGTCTTATTTTGTGCACAGACGGAGCAGGCGGCAACGAACTGGCGACAGTCTCCAGCCATGGAAGGCCACCAAAACCGCCTTTTAAGGTTCGATAAGGTTCTAAACTCCCCTGGGTGGCAGGCAAACTGGCTGGAGTGAGCCCACTGCAGGACTTCTGATCGGGCTGCTTCAGGAACGAACAAGGTTCCAGGAGGACCGGCCTCGGGGAACACCTGATCTTGCTGAGCTTTCTTGACCACTGACTCGATATTCCACGTGAGGCAAGCCAGGTGACAAGGAGAAAGAATGGGTTCTGGATTCTTAGGAAATGCCTCCTTTGAGGCGATGCGGGACAGCGCATCGGGTTTACCATTACTAGAACCGGGACGATATGCCAGAGTAAACTGAAACCTATCAAAAAATAAAGACCACCTGGCTTGCCTCGGGTTTAGTCTCTTGGCGGTCCGTAAGTACTGGAGGTTCTTATGGTCTGTCCAGACCAGAAACGGCACCTCTGCACCCTCCAGCCAGTGCCGCCACTCCTCCAGTGCCATCTTTACAGCCAACAACTCTCGGTTACCGACATCATAGTTTCTCTCCGCTGGTGAGAGTTTTCGGGAGAAGAACGCACAGGGGTGTAGCTTCCCATCTCCACCTGCACGCTGAGACAGCACCGCTCCTACTCCGGTGTCCGAGGCGTCGACCTCCACAATGAACTGTTGCGTGGGATCTGGCTGAACAAGAACAGGAGAGGAAACAAACTTAGATTTCAACGTGTTAAAGGCATGATTCGCTGCCGGAGACCAAACAAACGGACGTGAACTGGACGTGAGTGTTGTGAGGGGAGACGCAATCTGGCTGTAGTTCTGTATGAAGCGGCGATAGAAATTGGCGAAGCCCAGGAACCGCTGGAGCTGTTTGCGGTCCCCGGGCTCCGGCCAATCCGCCACCGCCGCCACCTTGGCAGGATCCATCCTGACCTCCCCCGCGGCAATGATGTAACCCAAGAAGGTCACCGACGACACGTGAAACACACATTTTTCGGCCTTGACAAAAAGCCGGTTCTCTAACAGCCGCTCGAGAACCTCTCTCACGTGTCGCCGGTGCTCCCCCAAGCCGCGGGAGAAGATCAGGATGTCATCAAGATACACGAAGACGCACCGGTTCAAGAAGTCCCTCAGGACGTCGTTCACCAGATGCTGGAAGACAGCCGGAGCATTCGTTAACCCGAAAGGCATAACGCAGTATTCAAAGTGACCAAATGGAGTGTTAAACGCTGTCTTCCATTCATCCCCCTCCCGCACCCGCACCAAGTGATAGGCATTTCGTAAGTCTAGCTTGGAAAAGACGGTGGCGCCATGCAATGGAGTAAAAGCGGAGTCGATAAGCGGTAAGGAATACTTGTTGCGAACCGTGATGTCGTTTAATTTTTTATAATCAACGCACGGTCGGAGTCCGCCGTCTTTTTTCCCCACAAAGAAGGTCCCCGCCCCGACTGGGGAAGTAGACGGACGTATTAAACCTGCGGCCAACGATTCCCTAATATAGTTCTCCATGGCTGATCTTTCCGGTTTCGAAAGATTATATAGCCTGCCATTCGGCAAAGGTGCACCCTCCAACAAGTCTATAGCACAGTCATAAGGTCGGTGTGGGGGCAAGGTCTTAGCTCGGTCTTTATCGAAAACATTAGCTAAATCATGGTATTCCGGTGGTACGCCAGATAGATCAGGGTTAAAAGACAGAGTTCTAGGCTCTGGGCAACCGGGGGTCTCTGCCGAACCCAGACATGATGCATAGCAGTCTGTACTCCATGTTAAAATCTTTCCCAGTTTCCAATCTATCTGAGGGTTGTGCTTACTTAACCAAGGATACCCCAAAACCACGGGCGAGTTCAAACCCGATAAAACATAAAAAGACAAGGTTTCAACATGGTTACCTGATGTCCGGAATGTAACTGGAAGGGTCCTGTCACTGACCTGGGCTAGGCGGCGACCGTTGAAAGCTACAGCACATAGAGGCATCTTAATGCATTCTGTAGGCAAAGATAAACGTCTAACTAAGGTCACATCAATAAAGTTACCCTCCGCTCCGGAGTCAATGAGAGCTTCCACCGGTGTTTGGGATCCCTCCCAGTGAAGAGAGGAAGAAACCAAAAGGTGTGTTAGCACAGGGGAGACTGATGCCTGGCTCACCCGGATCTCCCCAGACCTAGGTGAGCCGGGTCTTTTCCCGGCCGGGATGGGCAAACGGCCACTAGGTGGCCCCTCTCGCCACAATAAAAACATGCCCCTCTCCTGATGCGCTCCGCTCGTTCCTCCGGAGAGAGGCGGGCCCTTCCGAGCTGCATGGGCTCCTCGCTCATGGTTGTAGCGGATCTGGCTGGCGGAACCCTTCGTGGAGGTGGGGTAGATGGAATCGTCGGAATGTAATCTCCGGGTCGTGGTTGCGCAGCGAGGGTAGAGCGCGTCGCCTGCAGGTGGGTAACTCTCTTTTCTCGCCTTCTCTCTCGTAGTCTATTATCCAAGCTGATGGCTTGATCTATAAGCGTGTTCAGATCCGCTGCTTCATCTCGGCGGGCCAGTTCATCCTTTAATTCCTCCGAGAGACCACGAAGAAACTGGTACCGGAGGGTCGAGTCGGTCCAGTCCACCTCAGCTGCTAACGTCCGGAACTCTACCGCGTAGGTGGCCACACTTTGATCCCCCTGAAGCAGGTTACCCAGTCTTTTCATGGCTTCCGCTCCTCGTACTGGGTGATCGAATGCCCGCTTCATCTCTTCTATGAAGGTCGCGTATGAGGCGCACGCGGGACGTTTATTCTGCCAGACCGCCGAGCCCCATCGAAGCGCTGAACCCTTCAACAGGCTCAGAGTGTAAGATATTTTCTGTTCGTCGGTGCGAAATTTCTGTGGCTGAGTGCTAAAAACTAATGATACCTGCATCAGGAAGTCTCCACAGGCTCCCTGATCCCCAGCGTATCGCTCCGGGTCTGGTATCTTGGGTTCCGGAGCCCAGTTCGGGGTTAACATAGCTTGGTCATTGCTGAGAGATGGGGGGTTCGGCGGAGGAGCTGGGGAAGCTGGAGGGGGCTGCGGGTTTGAGAGTCGAGCGAGAGCGGCGGTGATCTGGTGCAGCTGGGTACTCATGTCCCCCGATCGGTTGTTCAGAAGCTGACAAGTTGCTCCAAGCTCCTGAAGCGCTTGACTGTGCTGTTCCAGCACCGTGGGAGCTGAGGATATCTGCGTCATGTGGTCGGACAGGGTCTGGAGTTGGGCCGAAACCTGGTTCCCCGCTTCCACCAGATCCTTCAAGGTCTTACTGTGCTGTCCTAGAAGTTGACCATGGATGGCAACAGCCTGGAGGACCTGGGCGGGGTTTGGTTCTTCGGGACCTGAGTTCTCCGCTTCCATTGTGGCCGGATTGTTCTGTCACGCTCAGGGGTAGGAAGCGGTGCAAGAACTCGGATCAGGTGTGTTAATGGTTCTTTATTGCTAAAGGAGGGGAGTGTTTAGTGGAGGAAGGGTTGGCTGTGGGGGTTCGCAGGGCTGGGGATCTCGGCTGGGTTTTGGCTGTGGTTCAGGGCTTGGTCTGGGCTGTGGTTCCGGGGTCCGTCTCGGGCGTGGTTCGGTTCGTGGTCGTGGCTGTGGATGTCTCTTGGCTGTGGTTCTAGGCTCGGCCTGAATCGTGGTTCGGTTCGTGATCGTGGCTGTGGATTTCTCTTGGCTGTGGTTCTAGGCTCGGCCTGGGTCGTGGTTCGGGTCGTGGTCGTGGCTGTAGATTTCCCTTGGCTGTGGTTCTAGGCTCGGCCTGAATCGTGGTTCGGTTCGTGATCGTGGCTGTGGATTTCTCTGGGCTGACTGCCTGTGCTGGGTCCGGGATTCGTTCAGGCTGAGCAACTGGAACTGTGAAGGCAGACAGAGGACAAGAGATTTACTGTTCGTTGATTTCAATTCCGATTTCAGAATATCTAGACAAGGATTCGTATGGCATGAGCTTGGCTGGAGAGTCACTAACATGGTAGTCGTATAACAATCCGGCGTCGAATGAATGTCTGAACCGGCCTTTTATTGTCAGAGAGGTGTGATGGTGAATCTGAAACAGCTGCTCAGCCCGCCCTGCACCCTTGATGAGAGGAGTGGCCTCAGCTGATGCTGAAACCACTCTGACCTAATTATGGGAGAGAGAGTTGGGCCAGAGCACAACACAGACAGGCACAACATGGCACAAAAAACAAGGCTTGGTCTGGAGGACAACACAAAACCTGGAAAGAGTCCAGGAACCCAAGCAGTCAGGCCGAGAGTCATAACAAGTACTTGATAGTACTCCACAATATCAATCTGGGACCGCTCCATGTAAATCCGTTCGGAGGAAAGAGGCACGGATTGGACAATGCAACAGTATGTCCCGCCTCTGACAGGTTTGTTTTTAGCCAATCGCGGGATCTTCACAACGAGCGGAGCCAATTGGTAGATTAAACTCTGACCAAAACCCGTAGGTAAAAAAGCACAAACATCTTTACCATCCAGAAATGCGCAAAGCGCCTCTCGTTGTTCTTCCTTCAAAGAAGCGATAGGAGATTCAGCTAAAACTGACTTAATAGCAGCATCTACACGATCGTTGTCCTCCGTTGCCGTGTTTGTTTTGATCTACTGACGCTTGGTGTCGTCTTCACACCCGGATATCCCGCCCCACACACGAATACTGCTGCGTGATTGGCCCGTGCCAACTTGGTTCTGTATGAACAGTGAATGCGGGAGCGGAGCAAGATGGTTTCTTGAGAGATTTGTGAACTCACAAATATCGCGAGAAATCAACTTGCTGGCAAGGTTAATCAATCCCATCTGAGCTGGAAACTGACTGAGAACTTCCTCCTCCTAAAGGGATCACTTGGTCTTCTCCTTTGGTCTCTTGAAGACGCTTCATCTTCTTCCAGGAGGTTTCTCTGGTTCTAACTGACTGTGTTCAGTTCCAGGTTTTTATTCTCATCCATGACTAATGGTCCATTAACCAACCAACACTCTGAGCCTCGAGTAAAAAATGTGAAAACTGCCCAGTCCAGAATAGTTGAAGGTGTTGGTGGTTGTGAAAGCGCCTGGTGAGGAGTGATTCCAGATCTTTGTGGTTGTTTAACTGCACTATGAGGGACGATTAGAGATGCTAATAGCTGTGAAATGGGTGAGGAACGATTGAAGGTGTTCATGGTTGTTTAGCTGCCTGGTGAGGGAAGATTCAGAGTGCTGTGAAACGAGCTGGTAGTGGAGGATTAAAGGTGCTCATGTTGGTTAAACTGCCTGGTGGAGGAGGATTATAGATGCTTCTGGTCATTAAACCACCTAGTGAGTAATGAATATAGATGATAATAGATGTGAAACTACCTGGTGATCGATGATTAAGAGTGTCGTGAAAATATCTGGTAGGACAGGATTTAAGGAGTTCACGTTGGCTAAACTACATGGAGGAGGATTATAGATGCTTCTGGTCATTAAACTGCCTGGTGAGAAATGATTCAAGATGTTAATCTCAGCTGAACTGCACATAGAGGGATGAAATTTAAATGCTAATGGTTGAGAAACTGCCCAGACGGGGCATTTTAAAGTGTTTACGGATGCCAAACTACCTGGGGAGGAGGATTCTAGGTGTTAATGTTTATGAAACTCTTTGGTGAAGGACGATGGTTAGTGGTTGGGAAACTGCCTGGAGAGGGATGAATGTTGTGAAAATGCCTGGTAGGACAGGAGTTAAGGAGTGAATGTTGGCTATACTGGCAGGTGGAGATTGATTAATGATGCTTCTGGTCATGAAACTGCCTGGTGAGAGATGATTCAAGGTGTCAGTAGTTGTGAAGGTACCTGGAAACGGGCGATTCAAGATGTCAGTGACGTCAGTGGTTGTGGAATTGCCTGGTGAAGGTGAGTTTAAGGCATTTGTGTTGGTTAAACTGCCCAGAGAGGGATGATTTGAAGTGTTAATGGTTCCCAAACTACCTGATGAGGGAGATTAAAGGTGTTCATGGCTGGTAAACTACTGGTGAGGTGATCTGAGGTGTTAATGTTTAAGAAGCTATTTGGTGAAGGGTGATTGTTAGCGGTCGTGAAACTGCCTGGTGTGGGATGAATGTCATGAAAATACCTGGTAGGAGAGGACTGAAGGTGTTTATGTTGGATAAACTGTCTGGTGAGGGGTGAGTCAAAGTGTTAATAGTTGTGAAACTAACTGATGAAGGATGGTTCAAGGTGTTAATTTTGGTCAAACTGCCCAGAGTGGGATGATTTAAAGTGTTATCAGTTTCCAAACTACCTGTGAGGGATCTGAAGACTGCACTATATGTACCTGGTAAATGTACCATGTGGTCTGTTTCAGATTAATGCTCCAGTTTTCAGATATCTGGATTAAAATCCTTGTGGTTTATTCAGTAAATGTCTGTTTAACATCTGTTTGACACGAAAATGACCTCTTTTTTTTTACTGCACAGCGTACACTCACCTTGAAGGACTTTATTTAATTTAAAGCTGTAAACGACATGAAAATACAAAGAGGAAGCGGTTTTCTGTCTGTTGGGGTATCAGGTAAAATCAGAACAACGGATAGATTTCATCATATTTCTGGGTATTTAAAGTCTTTCTGTCTGAGACGTTAAAACGCTGCACATCGTGATTTCAGAGCCTCGTTTTCTGTCCGTCGGTCTGCAGGAACATCCAGACAGACGTGGAATAAATGGAACAGGAAGCGGCGGCGTCCTGCTTCCTGTTCGGAGAAGTGACAGCCCGTCTAATTGGGATTAATCAACTGGCAGCTCGGCTGAGGAGGAACGGCATTGACCCAGAGAGAGAGGTGTGTTCTGCCCCGGGCCGCCGCCATTCATCTCCTCCATCATTATTCCACCACAGAAGAAGAACAAGGAGCCGCTGTAGGATTCCTGGGTCAAGAACAAAAAGCCAGAGAGGAGAAGAGACACCCAACTAATCAAAAAAGAAAGGAAAGAGCAGCACTTGACAGTTTTCCAGCGAACAGCAGCAGCAGCGCCGCTACATTATTCTTTTTTATTCTTCCTCTCGCAGCGTCGCTTTGAATTACAGACGAACGTTTGTGCTGAGAGCCGGCGTCGCAGAGGAAAAAATCAAAAATTCATCTGAGAGACTTTCAGGAGGGAAAAGAGGCGAAGAGGAGGAGGAGGAGGAGGAGGAGGAAGGCTTCGGCTGGAACCAACATTTACAGAAAGTTCCAGCTCCTTAAGCAATTATTAGCGGTGATAGTTTGACATGTTCAAGAGTTGTCAACAACTGGCTTTAAACTAAAGTACAAAGCAGAAATAAACAGAGCCGGCGGTGGAATTAACTTGAGGGACGTGAGGAGGCCATGAATGAAACATGAGCAGCTCCTTCTTCTTCTGCTGCACAGATCCAGCCGTCAGGAGGAGGAACTCTGTAGAAACCGACGGGTTCTGGTGTCGGTCGGCTTCATGACGGAGGACAGACGAAGAGAAACGATCAGAATGACACAGAATCACTTTAATTAGCATCACAGCAGCTACAGACGTTAAAACTCAAATTTAAACACGCCTAAAGATGGTTTAGTTGTTTATCAAATCTCTGAGTAACATCAGTTAAATGTTTAATCTGTTTTCCATCATCTCTTAAATAAGTTTATAATTTCTGTGAGTTTTCCCTTTAGATTTACAATTCAGGCCCTAAAGTAGAAGCGAAACAGCAGTGATTCCACTCAGTCTGACTGATGAACATGGTTCTAAAATGAACCTTCTCAGTCCTGGACCTATGGACTGGGTCTATCTATGTCTGCATCATGACTCCACATGGAGAAGAACTGAACAGAGGAAGAGAAACATCTGACTGAGAGACTCAACAAAGATGGAAAAAGATCCAGGAAGATCAGTGAGCAACTGAAAACCAGTGAAGCACAGAGTCAGCAGGAACCAGGAGGTCTAGAAGGAGTCATAGTTCCACTAATCAGGAGGTCCAGAAGGAGTCATAGTTCCACTAATCAGGAGGTCCAGAAGGAGTCATAGTTCCACTAATCAGGAGGTCTAGAAGGAGTCATAGTTCCACTAATCAGGAGGTCTAGAAGGAGTCATAGTTCCACTAATCAGGAGGTCTAGAAGGAGTCATAGTTCCACTAATCAGGAGGTCCAGAAGGAGTCATAGTTCCACTAATCAGGAGGTCTAGAAGGAGTCATAGTTCCACTAATCAGGAGGTCCAGAAGGAGTCATAGTTCCACTAATCAGGAGGTCCAGAAGGAGTCATAGTTCCACTAATCAGGAGGTCCAGAAGGAGTCATAGTTCCACTAATCAGGAGGTCTAGAAGGAGTCATAGTTCCACTAATCAGGAGGTCTAGAAGGAGTCATAGTTCCACTAATCAGGAGGTCTAGAAGGAGTCATAGTTCCACTAATCAGGAGGTCTAGAAGGAGTCATAATACCACTAATCAGGAGGTCTAGAAGGAGTCATAGTTCCACTAATCAGAGCTCCTAAAATGACTCCACAGACAGTGAACTACTTTCTCCATCCAGCTGTAAAAACAGACATCAGCTGCTTCAGACTTGGTTCAGGGGTTCTCCATGGAAACCAGAGTTAGTGTGAAGCTCAGACAGTGTGAAGGAACCTTCAGAACATCAACCTCTATGGACGGAGGACCAGAACTAAACTTCCAGATGAAAGTTTGCTGAAGAACATGAGAAGAAGCCTGATGGATGCTGGAGAACATTCTTTGGTCAGATGAAGATCAATGAGTTGGACTCAGATGGAGTCCAGATGTTTGGTAGAACCAGACCAGGACTACCACAGTGGATGGATGGTCCTGACAGTGAGGAGACATTTTGTTGTTCTTCATCAGTAAATGTCCTCAGGTTGTGGATCATTTATCTCCTCCTTCTTGGTCTGACTGATGATTCATTTCTTCTTCTTGTCGCTGCTTGTTTCCTCCAGTGGTTTCCAAGCTGTGGGTCGTGTTCCTGTGCAGGGTCACCAGATGAACATGGGGTTGATGTTCTACCTGTTAATGAGCTGCTGGGTGGATGTGGGGTTCTGCAGGGTTTAATGTGGCAGCAGCTGCTTCCTTCGTCCCTCGGGGGCTTTTATTCTTTTATTCACTCCCATGTTTTACTCCACAATGTTTTCATGCTGCTGCGCTAATTAGCAAAGCGCTAAAGACATAAAAGACTCCAGTTTTATGTCTTTAATCTCTGATTCCCTCCTAGTTCTTGCAAATGAAAACGCATCTGAGTCGATCTGCACCTTTTATTCTTTAAGCTGTCATTTTAAATCTTGTTTCTGTTGTTCAGCAGCAGTTTGGATTCACTGACACTCTTCTACTTTAGATTATAATTAATGATCACGTTCGTCTTCATTGTTCAGGAATTAAAAGCAGCTTTAATATTTAATATCAGCTCTTCTCTGCCTTTTATCTGGATTCAAACACTTCATTCAATCATCAGAATCAGTGATTTCTGTGAACTAGAGTCAGAGCTGATCTGAATCCAGTTAAAGTTTCATTTTACACTAAAACTTACAAAGTTACAGATAATTCTATAACAGCATGCTACATGTAGCTTCTTTCTGAGAGGATGTTTGACGCTGATTTTAAATCTTTTTGTGGCCAATCTGCATTTTTTTGTGTCTGTTTTGAATCTTTTGTCTCTATTCCATCTTTATTGTCATCCTTTTGTTTTCAGTTTTTACAGTAAGTTTGTCTTTTTTGTGGCTCTTTTCATCTTTTTCTGCTGGTTTCTTCATCTCTTCGTTGTTCCTTTGCTTCTTTTTATGCTCATTTTCTGTTATTTGGTGGTTGTTTGGAGTCTTTTTGTGTTTTTTTCTAAAGGTTGTGTTGTGGTTTTGCATCATTTTATTGATCTTTGTCGTAGTTTTCCACCTTTTGCTTTTTGCTTTGTGTCTTTTGTGGCTCTTGAATCTTTTTGTGCTTTTTTGCACATCTTTATTGTTCTTTTGCTTCTTCCTGTGGTCATTTTGTCTGATTTTGTGGTTATTATGCATCATTTTGTACCTTTTTCTGCTCTTTTCCATCTTTGTTTCATTCACTGTTGTGTCTGTGGTTGCTTTGCATCATTTTGTGGTTCTTTTTCATGTGCTTGTAGTCTTTTTTTGTCATTTTGCATCATTATTTTAGGCATTTTAAGTCTTTCGATGGTTGTCGTTGTTTTGTGTCTTTTCATGGCTCTTTTCAATCTTTTTCTGCTCATTTTTCCATCTATTTGTCGTTCCTTTGCTCCTCTTTAAGATCATTTTGTATCATTGGTGGTTCTTTTAGTCTTTTGCGTCTTTGTGTTTTTTCTAAAGGTTGTGAGGTGTTTTGTATCATTTTATGGTTCTCTTGCTTGTCTTTGCCATAGTTTTGCAGCTTTTGTTCACCGTTTCGTGTCTTTTTGTGCTTGATTTGTGTGTCTTTGTTGCTCTTTTGCATCTTTATTTCATTCATTTTGTGTCTGTGGTTGTTTTGTGTCCTTTTGTATCATTTTTGGGTCTTTTTCATGTGTTTCTGGTCATTATTTGCCATTTAATAGTTGAACTGCATCTTATTTTTGTCATCTCACATCTCTGTAGTTCTTGTTCATTTCTTTGTCATCGTTTTGCGTCTTTAGCTGCCGTTTTGTGTCTTTTTGTCTTTCAGTTTTCCATCTTTAGTTCTTCTGGATCTTTTTGTCTTTGCTGTAATGTTGTGTGGTGGTTTTGCATCGTTTTGTGCTTCTGTTTTATGTTTTTGTTGTCGTCTTGTGTCTCTTTCTGAATGTTTTCCGTTGATCGATGAGTTCATTTCCGTATCTTCTCCTGTATCATTCCTCTGACTGATGAACAGACGGATGTTTTTATCGTCTCCGTTGTGAGTTCTAGTTTATCTCTGAACAGAAACCAGCTCATCTTTTCTTCCTCTACAGATCTGAAGTGTTTCTTTCCTTCTCTAATCCACCGGGTCGTCCTGAGGAGGGACGGGTTAATGCAGGAGGCGACGCCGCCGAGCGGAACAATTCGAGATCGTCGCCGCCTCGCCGTCCGAGAGTCACATCATTACTGCAGAGCGGAGCGAGGCCGGATTAATCCGCCTCCGACTAATCCGTCCCTCTGTGATCAGAATCTGTTGATTGATTCAAACGTTGGATCAGAGCAGCAGATTTACGGAGACGGAGAAACGATGGAGAAACGGAGACGGAGAAACAACGGCCGGAGACGACGGATGGAGATGAGGTTTAGAGTTCCATGGATGTTCACGCCTCTGAGAGGAAAGATTCTGATTCATGTTTAAATAAAACACTTCAGACATGAAACAGAAAAACAACAGACACAACAATAACACAACAACATAACAAAACAATAGACAAAGAGCAACACAGCTGGTCTCCGTGTCGCTATCCTGTCACTTCCTGTTCGTTTCATTCTGAGTGTTTCGTGTCTTTGTGGTGAGCTTTTGTCTCTTTTTGTCTCCTTGTCACCTTTGTTCTTTTTTTTCTCGCCAACTTTACGTCTTTCTGTCATTTATTGTCTCTTCATCGTTTTTTAACATCGTTCTCCAACTTTTTAGTAATTTTTGGCTTTTTGTCGTCAACTCTTGTCTCTTTGTGGTCATTTTTTTCTTTTTTCAGCCATCTTTTATTGTCTCATGGTGTCCAATTTTTGTCTCTTTTGTGTCCAAATTGTCTCTTTCTGGTAATTTTCGTTCTTTTTGTGGCCAATTTGCTCCTCTTCAGTCATTTTTGTCTCTCTGGCCAGTTTGTGTCACTTTCTGGTCATTTTTTTCTGGTCATCTTTCGTCTCATGTGGCTCCAGACGTTTTGTGCATCGCTGTAGTTGGTTGGTGGTCATTTGTGTTCATCATTTTCTTCTATTTGTCGAGAACTTTTGTCTCTTTGTGGTATTTTTTGCTTCTTTATGATTATTGTTTTGTTTCATGGTGTCCAATTTTTGGTCCTTTGTGTCCAACGTGCCTCTTTCCGTTCATTTTCTATCTTTTGTGGAGAATTTGTTCTTCTTTAGTCATTTTTGTATATTTCTGGCCAACTTGTCTCTTTTTAGTCATTTTCTATCTTTTTGCATCTGTTCTTTAGTCATTTTGTGTTTTTGTAGTAATTTTTTGTGTCTTTATGACCATGTTTTTGTATCATCATTTCCAGTTTTGTATCTTTTGTGTCCAAAGGTTCTCTTCTTGGTCATTTTCTATCTTTTTGCTTCTCATTTTTAGTCATTTTGTATAATTCTGGCCAACCTCTGTCTCTTTTTAGTCATTTTTTCTGGTTATCTTTCGTATCATTTGACTCCAGACATTTTGTGCGTCGCTGTAGTTGGTTTTTGGTCGCTTGTGTAATTTTTTTATCCTTTATTGGACCCCAAAACTGTCTTTAAGTTCGTCTAAACACAAATTAACCATCCTTTAACTAAACTGACTCAACAACATGGGTCAGCTTTTGGGTTAACTCAGAGTTTTGTTGTGTTTTTTACTCCAGTTCTGAACATTTAATGGTTAAATATGGGGAATGGAATGTATTTTTAATTAGAAACACGAAGGCCATAAAGGAACTTTGATGAATTCTGAGTTCCAGTCAGGAGATTTTCCATCTTGATGTTTATCTTCAGCTACTGCAGTTTCCTGATAATTTCCTAAAAATGACAAATAATAATTCCCTCTGGAGGAAAAACAATTAAAGCTGCTGAGACGCTGCAGAACCGAGTGTCAGCCGGTAAATGAATATTTGTGGAAGCAGAAAATAAAGCGGCTGTGAGGAGTTTAGCAGCGTCTCCATCTATCAGCAGCTAATTCAGAAAAACAGCCATAATTTAAGTCGTCCTCCAGAATCCATCAACATGAAGAATCCAGCGGCTCCTCAGCGATCAGCGGCCATGAGTAAACACAGAACGCTGGGTCGGCACTTTAGCCGCCGCTATTAACCGCCAGTTATTTATTTCTCTGTTATTAACGCCGGACGGGATATTATTCTAATTATAACCGACCAATCAGCAGCCGCCGCCTCGTTTCATCAGCCAGACTTTCACACCGTGACGCTGATTCAACGAGACAGAAGACAGTTAGAGGAGCTGCAGAGGTCAGAGTGTCTCCATCTGGAGCCAGCCAATCAGAGAAGAGCACCGGCCATTCACAGGACAGCACTGGCCAATCAGAGGACAAGACCAGCCAATCACTGGAGACATCTGTCCAATCACTGGAGACATTTGTCCAATCACTGGAGAGCACCAACCAATCACTGGAGACATCTGTCCAATCACTGGAGGCATCTGTTCAATCACTGGAGACATTTGTCCAATCACTGGAGAGCACCAACCAATCACTGGAGACGTCTGTCCAATCACAGGAGACATTTGTCCAATCAGAGGAGTCATTTGTCCAATCAGAGGGCCAAATCTACATCTGTCCAATCACAAGAGACACCCATCAAATCATAGAAGGCTTCTGTCCAATCAGAGGAGACATTTGTCCCTACAGGAGACAAGACACTGTTAGCTAGTTTGCATGCATACTGCTTATCCCGGTCTTCATCAATTTACCATTATTGGTTTTCCAGTTTTATTTTAGCATATTAGCTATTAGCATGCTAAGATCAATTAATAAGCATACAGAGTGCTTTTGTACTCCTGATCTTAGTTGGTTGCCCGATCTTAGTTTAGCGTATTACCATGATAACATCAGCTAATTAGCACGCATAATGTTTATTCTGTTTCTGGTCAATTTAGCATTTTTGCATGTTAGCATCAGCTATTAAGCATACAGAATGCTTATTGTATTCTTGATCTTAGTTTAGTATATTAGCATGCTACCATCTGCTAACTAGACTGTATAATATTTATTGGTTTCCCAGTCTCAATTTATCATATTAGCGTTATTAACATTGGCTAATTACCATAACAGTTTAGGCTAACAGGAAGACAAGTCATCCTCAGGGGAACACAAACGTCTGCAGAAGTTAGCTCATGGTGGCACAACAGGAAATATCTACCAGAGTCTGTGGTTTTCCTCCTCTGGGGATCAGGAATGACGAAACTAAATGTTCTGGAGATCATCCAGTAGTTGTTGACGTATTTTCATACAACTAGCTGCTAACGTGGCTAAAATTAGGCTGTTAGCTGTGGTTTGACGCCTCGAATCAAAACTCATAAAATGAAGATGTTGAGTCGTCATAAGTGCTGTTTGACAGTTTATAGAGAGGAGGAGGAGGAGGAGGTCTGATAATAGGATTTAATTTATCACTTAAAGTGCCCGTCGACCTCTGAACGTCCCGACGCCTCCATCACCTCCTCAGCTGCTCCCGTTAATTGTTGGAGCTCAGAGAGTAAAATGGAAATCAACCCGAGTCATAATGAATGGAGGGAGGACATTACTCTGCTGCTGCTGCAACACACACGCACAGGAATACACACAGAAATACACACTAACACACTAAAACACACACACATATAGATATATAGCACACAGAGACACACTAGAACACATCATGTTAGTACTCGATTACTTCACAGTTACTGCAGCAGATACAACTGGAGACTTTTAAGACTTTTTAAAATCCAAATGTACTTTTTAAAACATATATACATATATATATATATATATATATATATATATATATATATATATATATATATATATATAGGATGTTTTAAAAAGTACATTATATTTAATTCTTTTGTTAAAATTTGT
Source organism: Acanthochromis polyacanthus (assembly GCF_021347895.1). NCBI lineage: Eukaryota > Metazoa > Chordata > Actinopteri > Pomacentridae > Acanthochromis > Acanthochromis polyacanthus. The sequence continues at coordinate 47,371,083 of NC_067114.1, forward strand.
AATATTTCTATATTTAGTGATTACATTTTTTAATCATTTTTATTGGGTTTTAATTCTCTAAAAATACATTGATGGTATTTCTGATATCTTTGGGTGTTATTCTGTTTTGATAGAATTATCTTACATTGATATTTTTATGTTTTGTCATTTTTAAAAACATTTTCTAAATATTCAGCAAAACAAAAAAATGTAATTTTTGCATGTCAGAATAATTTTATTTATGCATGAAAATAGAAATAAAATTATCAAAAATTAATTAAACTAATGTTTACATTTTTATACCATTTCATATATATATATATATATATATATATATATATATATATATATATATATATATATATATATGTACTGTACTTTTTAGTTTTTTCAGAACACCTCTCCAAGCATTAAATGTTTTATTTGTGTTTCTCTGTTTCTGTCCAGATAATTTGATGCACAATTGAAAATATGCATAAAACATCTGGATGTAAACACAGCCGCTGACAGAAATAAGAAATAAAACGGACCCAGAATAGACCCCTGAGGAACTCCACGTATTAATTAACTGTTTATTTATGTATTTCTCTCTCGTTAACTATAGAATTAATTCATTAATGTCTGATTGAAACCATAAGATGCTCTAAAGATTCACTTAATTTCAGTTTATTCCGTATTCAGAGCAAACATCAGGTAAAATGTGATTTATATTTAAATATGAAGAGTTCATTTGCAAAAACAGGTAACTCCGTTTTCAGAAAACTCTCTGTTTTTATTGTTTACTTGAGATAATAATAATAATAACACTAATAATTTATTTTTTCTCTATTTTGTCATGTATTTTTCTACTGAGTCAAATCCACTTAACTTCAGTTTGATTGATTTTATCTCAAGTAAACAATAAAAAAGAAGTTTTCTGAAAATTTATCAAAACGGAGTTATCTGTTTTTGCAAATGAACTCTTCATATATTTAGCTTTCTGTCTGTCAGCATTTCAGACTAAATCAGAAACCTGGTTCCCTCCCTCAGCAGTAATCAGATTACCTGTAATCAGATTACTCCCCTGAACACATCCGTGTTCTGCGGTGGGTTTAATGAAGAGCCTTGGAGTGTCGCTGTGCTAAAGAGTTCATTACGCCCCGCCATCAATCCTTCCTCCTCCTCAGCCTTTACATTCATCAGCAAAATTAAAAAAGTGTCATGTCTGCCCTGATTTGTATTCTTCCATCAAAAACACACACCGGCAGCCGCCTCCATTTGCATATTCTCAGGATGTAATAATAAGTCAGCGAGGCCTGGATGAAGACGAGGACAAAATGAGCTCAGCAGGACGGAGACGAGAACGTCCACAGATACATTAACGGCTTCACTTCCTGTCTGAGGAGCTGCCGCTGCCTTTGTTTGGCCCTTTGATGGAATCTGATTAACGAGACTTAGAGTTGTTTTATATCACATTATATTAGAATAAACTGTAAATAAAACTATTCTATTCTATTCTGTTCTATTCTATTCTATTCTAAACCTGAATAGTGATAGTAGTGGAGCAGAACGAAGGTCCAGAATCTGAAACCAGAACTGTGATCATTTAATCAACAAAAATACTACCTGATGACTAAAACTAAATAAAAACATGAGAACTATGATGAGAAGATACTCATGGTACCTGTAGTAGTAGTAGTAGGACTATTAGCTTTTAACATCTCAGAAACGGTAAAAAAGAAAAGATAAAACTTCATTCATTCTGAAGAAAATCCTTGAATCCACGTTATTGCTGTTTTATTTAGCGAGCTAGTCTATAGTGAAAATTAGCAATATGGTCGGCGTCCATGCTGGGCTATGTAAGCTAATGGAAACAGCAAGCTAATGCTAATATTTTAGTTAGAAAGGTAAGAACACAACCAATCTGTGGGACAAGTAGTTAATATGTAGCTAGCTAGCTAGCTAGCTAGATGGCTAGCAGTTACTAATAGACCTATTTTTAAAAAATGATCAGATTTTAGCAAATATTTACATGATGGTGGTTTCTGGGCTATGTGAGCTAACTTAGTAAGTTAATGCTAATGTAGCTAGAAAGCTAAGCTCTCTGGGGAAAGCAATTCATATGTAGGTAGCTAGCTCAACAGGTCGCAGTCACTATTAACAGATGTTTAACAAACATTTACATAATGGTGGTTTCTGGGCTATGTTACAAAATGATTTATTAAGTTAATGCTAATGTAGCTAGCAAGCTAAGTGCTAAGGGGAAAGTAATTTGTAAGTAGCTGGACACCTAGCAGCTACTAAAATCTTTGTCTTTGTTTGAATCTAGCGATTATACTAGCAGTGATTTGTCCAAAATGTGGTTTGCAGTACGCAGTACAAACTGAATAAATACTAAATACTGTCATCATCAGTCTACATTAGTGTACGGCAGTCAAAATGGAGCTAGCTGGATGACGTGTGTATGTTAATATTGTAGCTAGCAAGCTAACAGCACAAACAGCTTATGGATAAAGTATTTGATAACTGTTAGCTGGACAACAGTTACTAATGACTGATGACTTGAAGATGATCAGAGTACAGCAAAACATGCACATCAGTTTAAGATGGCATTTACTGAGCTACATGAGCTAAAGTAGTTAGCAAGCTATTGCTAAAGCTTTTGCTCTATCGAGAAAAGTAGGTGATCTGTAGCTAGCTAAACAGAACAGAACAGTTTGTAATGATCATTATCTAGTTAGTTATCTAGACAGTTCACGATGGCAGCTGCTGGGCTACATGAGCTAATGTTATTAGCAAGTAAATGCTAATATTAAAACTAGAATCTGGAGTAGAGGAGTTAGCATGTAGCTAGCTAGCTACTCATTATTGATGATTAGTAAATTACTAATGTACAGCAACCGTGTACAAGATGACATCTGAGCTATGTGAGCTAACACGATTAGCATACTAAAATCATAATTAGCATTGCTCTGCTATTAGCAGGCAGGCTAAAATAAAAGTGTTTAAGTTAAGAATACAACATGCTTTTAAAGGAGCTTTTGAAATATAAATACAGAACTAAGAAGAGTCAAAATTCTTTTACAAACATTGCTTAGTGTTTATTTTTAATCGTACAAATGATAATAATAATAATAATAATAATATGACAGAATGATAGCAGGAGCTCCAGAGCCAGCAGACGTCTGGTGATAAATCCTGTGGAGATGAGGGTGGATGAGGGAGGATGAGGTTATTATGGGGTGATCTATGAGCTGTGGAGGAGGACCAGCTGACTGAGTCCATCTCTTTGACGTCTTCGTTAATCTGTCAGATGATCTCCAGCTCTGGACCTCCTCCACAGTTTAACAGCTCAGATGTTCCTCCTGGATGATCACTGAAGTGGAATCTGCCACCAGAGCAGCAGATCAAAGCCTCGTTCCTGATTCACTGAATCCATTAAACCTGTTCTGAAGCTGCTCTTCGTTTCTGTGAGAAGACGAGACTCTGCAGCCGCTAACAAGATGCCTCGTTTCATAATCCATGAAGAAGAACGGCTGAAGAAGGACGGCCTTCAGGGCAAACGCAGGACGGTTAAAATACTGAATCCAGAAATTTACATGTTTCCACTCCGTTCACACATTCAGGGAAACGGGTTATTTCACTATGAAGCAGCAACCCTCTGAACACACCAACAAAATAAACGCAGCAGAAACAGAGAACAGAGGAGGAGATGGTTGGAGATCCATCCAGCATGGAGGAACATCTACAGATGATGAGAGTAGAGAGGAAACATGGAGATAGAAAAACATCAACAGGATGAGGAGATGGTGGCAACTTCAGGAGAAACTAGCTGGAGGTTCTGGATGACTGGATGACTGAGAACCTCCACAGAAGTCTGAGGAACTTTAGTTCCAGTGTTGGTAAGCAGTTGTAGAAACTTGAACTCATACTGGACAAATTTTAAAATATCTTGGATAATTTTCAGCTCATTTCAAACAAATTTTGAGTCATTTTGGAAAGTTTTTAACTAAATGTGGACAAATTTTCAATAATTTTGGACAAATCTGAACTAATTTTGAACAATTTATAGCTTGTTTCAGACCAATTTTAACTCATTTTGGACACATTTTAAATAATTGTGGACACATTCTAAACAATTTTGGACAAATTTTAACCCATTTTGAACAATTCTGAGCTTGTTTCAGAATTATTTTTTTTTTTAGCAATTTTGGGTTGTTTTGGACAATTTTTTAAATCTAATTTTAGATACAATTTTGAATCATTTTGGACTAATTTTATAAAATAAATAATCAAAGAAATCTATATTTTTTCTGATTTCTAATCATTTCTGAGTTCTCTCTCATTCTGCATGATGTTCTGGTTTCACTTTAGATTTAAAATGAACCACAGTGAGGGAAAACATGAACATATTTTTAATTTTCCATTTATTATGGATACTTTTTGAGTAATTTTAGGTGAATTTGGCCTAATTTTAGACAATTTTATCTAATAATGGACAAGTTTAAGACAATTTTGGACAGAATAAGTCACTGAAAAAGTCTAGGACAAGTTATGAATCATTTTTGACTAAATTTGGAAAATAAATAATCAAAGATGTTTATTTTTTGATTTCTAGTCCTTTCTGAGTTCTCTCTAGTTCTTCATGATGTTCTGGTTCCACATTAAATTAAAAATCCACCTCAGTGAGTTAAACAAGGACAGAAACTGTTTGGAGTCCAGCGGGTTGAAGCTGAGACGTCCTGCGGTCAGTGAACCCACCACATTCTGGTTCTGCTCTGACTTGTTCTCGGTAGTTTTTAGTGTTTTTACTTTCTGTGATTCTGCTGGCTCTGACTCGTCTTCTCGTCCTGCAGTTTGTTTTGAAGTCTGATCGTCGCCAGCGGCTGAAGCTGCTCCAAACCCTCGGCTCCCGTTAATGAAGCTCTTCCTCCTTAAGTGAAGTCTTCCTCAGTGGGCCGAGCGTCTTTGAAATCACATGTGAGTCTATATTTCATTTAGCCGCTGCAGGCGCTGGCAGGAGGAACTAATTGGCTCCTCGTTCTAATGCTCCTCATGATTCGGCTTCGTTATCGGCGGCACAAGTTGCTCTGTGAGTTTTCTGAACTACTTACCTGAAAGTTTCTTGACTTTCTCCCACTTGTCAGAACTGGAGCGTCAGCAGGGAGCCGCTAAACTGATCTCCATCTAGAATGTAAATAGGTTGCTGTGAGATAAATAATGCGGAGGAGAATCTGCTGCCGCTTTGGCCTCGGAATCAAACTCTGCTCTCTTTGCTCCCAAATATGTTCAATAAAAGATTCCACAAAGGCTACATGTGTTTGGCTGTGTCTGCGTCTCTGTGTGTTAACGGGACTAAAGCACACTTTACAAAGGTTTGCCGGTTTGCGGCAGCTTTCAGTCGGATCCGGCGCGGCGGAAACAGATGAAATATTTATGCTAATTGTTGCAAAACTTCCCACAAAAGATGACAAGCGGCAGTGATGAGGAGCTGTCAGCGGAGACGAGCTCCAATCAAAGGCGGTGTTCGAGTCCCGCAGAAGGTCGGAGCCCCTTGAACAGCAATGCTAATGACGGTTAGCATCAGGAGCACGTCAGCGCCCATTAGCATCAGCAGCCCTGCAGGCGCCTCCACCTGATTTCCATCTCTGTCAGCGCCGCCGTCAACATGAAAGTCAGGATGCAGCTGATCGGCTTTAAATATTCCCCAGAACAGGAACAGTAGCATAAATAAAACCCAAAGCTGCAGCTTCATTTGCATGTTGTGTCTCTGCAGCTTCAGGCCTCCCACCGTTTCCCCACAAACACGTGTTTTGGGTTCGTAATGATGATTCAACAAGCTGCTGCTTTCAAGGACCTGAAGCATTTGTTGTTTTCTGTTTTACTGTCGGTTTTCAGCGTTAATCTGCGTTTACGCCTCGTATCTGCGGGGAAGATCTCCAACATCGGACCATAAATGACTGACAGCTGCAAACAGGAAGTACACCACAACTACTTCCTCCTGAAACAAACACCAGCTGCACTTGATTGGACGAACACTTCACTTCTGAGCTTCAAATTGGACCAAGATGACGGCTTATACTACGGTTCAAAGGTTTGGACCAACCAGACCTTTCTTGTGTCTTCAAGATGAGTTTGTCTGTTGATCCTCTTTCAAGTGTTTTTCAGCCATGAACTTTACTAAGAATCTACAGTCTCCATATCTACACTGCGGGTCAAAAGTTTGGGTTCATCCAGACAATTCCATGTTTTCCATTAAACTCACACTTTTATCCATGTGCTAACATAACTGAACAAGGGTTTTCTAATCATCAATGAGCCTTTCAGCACCATTAGCTAACACAATGTAGCATTAGAACACAGGAGTGATGGTTGCTGGAAATGTTCCTCTGTACCCCTATGGAGATATTCCATTAAAAATCAGCTGTTTACAGCTACAATAGTCATTTACCACATTAACTATGATTCATTTAATGTTATCTTCATTGAAAAAAAAAGACATTTCTAAGTGAATTAGTCCCAATCAGATCCAAGTCATTTTATATTTAGTTTGTCTTTAAACCTGAATCCATGTTGAAAGAATAAACAAAACTCAACACATTAAAGTTCATAAAAGCAGTTCTTGTGTAATTTCTAGGAGAATTAATCTAAAACAGACTGCAGAACATTAGCTTCATGGTAAACGATTAAACAGTCTGATATAGAAGATGTTCAGATGTGGAACCTGTCAGCAGAAAACATGATGTTCATGACTGAAAACTACAACTGACAGTAAATATAATCAAAGAACTAATATGTCTTATACAGACAGTTAGATGTCCCTTTAAAAGTTACACTGAAGTCCTTAAAGACAAAAACGTCCACGTAAAAATACAAAATGTAGTACTAGAGGGTAAATGTTAGCCTAGCCGCGCTACACCCATGTTTCTGAAGACACAAGGGTCTAGGGCCGCTCGACAAGGAGGGAGGCGGGCTAAAAGGTTGTCTATCAAATCCCTCTGCAGCAATTGGGTAGGTATACAACCAATCAGCGCAACGAATAGGCTGACGTAGTTCCGAGAGCACCGGCGGATTGTGGCTAAGTCCCATTAGCTTCCCAACCAGCGGAGCCAACTGGTATATTAAGGATTTGCCATATCCCGTCGGCATAAGTCCAAATACGTCTTTCTTCTCAATGAAACACTTCAGTGCCGTCCTTTGTTTATCTTTCAAGTTGAATTTTAGCTTCAAATCTTTAAGGGCTGTGGACAAAGCCGAGTCCAAAGATAACTGTTTATTGTGCGCCGGTTGTTTCTGTCAGAATCGTCACACCTCTGTCGTCACTTCGTTACGCCTGCCTTCTGACTCTACACTTCATGGTGATTGGTCCGGCCAGTTTTAGGAGAATCCAGCCTCAAGCCTTATGGAGGGTAACTAGACCCACCCTGGCAGAGAATTAAATTCGTTACCGTGGGTTGTCTAGCGCGGCTAGGCTAGGTAAATGTAGTTTGAGAGGGTAAATGAAGTACTAGATGGTAGGATGTACTGTATAAAACCTGTTTTCTCTGCATGATGTCAGTAAATGTAGATCAGCTGTAGTTTCTGGTTGTTCCAGCAGGTGGAGCCTCTTCCTGTTTAATCGTGTAGAGACCAGAGGAGGCGTCACTCAGACCACATTTAAATCAGAGAGCATTGTGGGAGTTTAGCAGCAACGGGGACAATGACAAAGACTAATGAGGAGGTTCATGACCTGAAATGTTCCACCTTTAACTTGTAGGAGCTTCAGCAGACACTTTCTACAATCTCCAGGTACTGGACGGGGTTAGCAGCAATGAGTGCCATGACGAAGACTTCAGTAGTAGTTATTAACCTCCAACCAGATCATAAATGTGTTTCATTTAATTAGAGTTAAATAATGAAAATTACTGATTCAGAAAAATAAGCAGAAAATCTTCATGACTTTGCTGTAAACAGAAGATCAGTCTGAGGTTCAGGACGTCTTCATTTAATGGGCTCTGGAGGCTCTGATTGGCTGCTGGACACCCTGATTCGCATAAAGACGCCTCAACTTAAGCTTCATGCTAATGAGCAGGAGGCCCTGTGACCCCCCCGATGCTCCCAGAATGCCTTGCTGTTGACAGACGTCTGGTGTTGAGGTGAGTCTCGGACATTGATGATTCAACGAACTGATCTGATGGTTCTGCTTCCTGCTGGTTCCAGGTTTGTCGTTAATCTGCGTACAGCCCAAGGCGTGTTGTCGTGCGCTCGTTGGTTGCCCCGGGCGTCGCTTTGATGTGATCCGTCCTGAAGGAACAGAGGAGCTGATCTCTGAGCTTAATTAGAGACGTTCCCACTAATTGTTGGTTTTTAGATGTGAGATGATCGGAGCTGAGAGCCTCTAAATGTTCCTCTGATCTGAAAAATTCATGAAACTTTCGTCTCATCATCTCTAAATCTGCTCTAATTGTTTCTTCCTGTGAATTATCAACAGCTGGGAGAAGAATCAGGTGATGTTTTTTTCATTAAGATGTATATTTTCTCTGTTTTTAATGTAAATCTGTGTTTGTGAACTTTTTCCTGCTCCTGCTTTCATCTCCAGATGTGTTGGAGGACGAGGCACTGAAAATGCGACGGCTGACATTTGGTTCATGTTGGAGTGGTTGTCGTGGTGATTTGAGCGAGCAGAGGGGCTGATGGGATGGGAAGGAGGCCGGCGGTGGGATTAGAGGAGCGTGACGATCCAGGATTAGCTGAGCTTTAAACAAATAAGAGTCGCAGGTCGTCTGATGGACTCTGAGGCTGAGAGCTGCTTCATTAACATGAACCTGATCTGATCCGTCACCACAGAGGCTGTTTATGGTGAAGGAAGCAGTCAGCTGGTTGAAGGATCGGATGAATTTATCTGTTCTTACCTATAAACCATGAAAAGGTCTTTACTGATGCTGTGACGTTGGTCTGACTCTTCTGTGGATGAACAGATGTTTCTAGATGAATTTTCTCTGCAGGTTTCAGAATAAATCTTCATCAGAGAAGCTCTAAAACTTTACAAGAACAGAAATAAAACACTGATTACTGAAACATTTTAATGCTCTATTTATCCTAAATCATTTTACCATTTGACTGATTCTGTCTCATGTTTTTTCTGCTAATATTTTGCTGGTGGCTAGCCTTGTGATGCTAGTGACTTGTAAAGCTGGTTACTATCTTGGAATGCTCGTTACTGGCCTGCGTATTTTAGTGGTTAGTCAAGGGATGCAGATGAGTAGCCAAGTTATGCTAGTCACTAATGTATGGGTGCCCAGATTAGCCCAGAAATTCCAGCTGTTCCTGGAAGTAAGCTAGTTACTTGCAAAGGGATGCTAGTGCCTATTTGCTGCACTTAGAAAGCCTGCTGCTAATCAACAGATGCTAATCTCTAGCCTAGAGATGCTATCACTAACCTAGCAATTCTCATGGCCAATGTAGGTATAGTAGCTAGCTGAAGTATGCTAGTGGCTATAGATTTTCGTTATTAGTCTTTGTATGCTAGTTGTTAAATAAGGTCTGCTAGCTATTAGTCTAGCAATGGTAGTGACTAGCCTTTAGATACTAATGACTTTTTGTTAGCCTTGAAAAGCTGACTGCTGTCTTGGAATGCTAGTTACTAGCCTTAAGATTCTTATGATTAGTCAATGGTTGCAAATCCAAAATATGCTAGTTGTTAGCGTATGGATGCTGGCGAATAGTCCAATAATGCTAGATGTTACTGGAGTAAGCCAGCCACGAACCAAGACATGCTAGTGCCTGTTTGCTAGCCTTAGAAAATGAGCTCCTACTCAAGGGATGCTAACCTCTAGCCTAGAAATGCTATCACTAGCAACTAGAGATTGTAGCAACTAGTCTTGGTGTGAGAGTTGCTAATAAAGGTATGCTAATTGTTAACCAAGGGATGCTAGTGACTAGTCTAGGTGTGCTGGTTGATAATTGAAGTATGTTAATCACTAGCAAGTTGCTAATGTTAAGATATTAGGTATGCCAGTCGGTAGCCTAAGAATGCTAGTTACTAGGTTGGGTATGTAGTTGTAGCCGAGGGATGCCAATTGTATTTTTTCATCCTTGTTTCAATGAAAACAAAACACATCCAAAGAGATTTAAAAAGGTCCAAAATTTAATCTTGACTAAATGCTGAAGAGACGTCTCTGGCAAAATTAAATACAGTTTCAGACATTTAAATCCAGATCTGAACATCAGAGATGTGGATTTTTTATTTAAATAAAGAAAGAAAATGGAGCTTTTTAAATGTATTTTCAGGTTGTTTAATCAGAAACACTTCAGTGAATCCAGCTTTATTTTCAAACTGAAGAGTTCCGCAGTGATCCAAGGTTCAATTCTTCAATTCTGTCATTATGTTCACCGCTCTTCTTCTCCTTCTTCTTCTTCTTCTGCTTCTTCTTCTTGGAGTGTAAACAGCAGATGGGTTTTTCTGCTGCAGAATGTAAATCAGTGAATGTAGCTTGAGGTAAAATTAGCATCTTTAATTTAAAAATTAGCAGCAAACAAACAACAGAAAACCTACGAACGATTAAAGAAAAACATCCCGAAGCAGCAGCAGAATCTTTCTGGACTTAATGATCAAACAGCTCACGTCTTGTGGGGACAAATTAATAACCAATATTTTCACATCAAATACTGACTTTGATCCTACAAACATGATCCTCGGGAGAACGGAGAGTTTCATCATCAGCCTGCGTTAAATCCTCCAGATCCATTATTAACCAACAAACTACAAAACAACAACAAAGTCACAGTAAACCTGATTTATTCTTCAGTCTGAGGCTCTCTGGGAATAAAAGGACCTTCACAGGTAATCTCACCTGAATATTTACAGCTAATATGGCTCTGAGGGTCAGGTTAGCTTAGCATAGCTGAGGACAGCCATGACCAGCCCAGAGATATTACTGAACAGCAGAGGGATGCTAGTAACTAGTCCAGAGATGCTAGTTGCTAACCCAGACATATTACTGATCAGCCTAGGGATGCTAATACCTAGCCAAGGAATGCTAGTTGCTAATCGATATTATTAAGCAACCTAAGAATATGAGTAAATAGCCTAGAGTTTCTAGTCGCTACCATAAAGATAATATTGAGTAGCTTAGGCATGCTATCAACTAGTGTAGAGATGTTAGTCATTAACTATATGATACATTTATTATTGAGAAGCTTAATCGAGACATGGTTAACCTAGAGACATTGTTCAGTAGGCTAACAACATCAGTGACTAGCCTGGGGATGCTGGTAAGTAGCTTCGGAATGCTAGCTGCTACTCCAGGGTTGTTAATGTGGAGTCAAGGATGCTAATCACTAATTTCACTATATTATTTAGTAGCCAAGGGACACTAATAACTGGGTTAAAGATGCTAATGATACAGCTAGGGATGCGAATGACAACTTTGAGGAGGCTTGGATGCTAGTAACAAGCCTAATGGTGCTATTAATTAGCATAATGATACTAGTAGCTAGTCCAGGATATCTAGTTGCTAAGATAAATATATTACTTAGTAGTTTAAGGAAGCTAATAACTACTTTAGGGACATTACTAGCAAACCAGACATATTGAGTAGCCCAGGTAAGTTAATGACTTACCAAGGTAGGCTACTCACCAACTGATAGATAAGCCAGTAACTAGCCTAGAGATGCTACTAACTAGTGTAAGGAGTGTAGCTGCTAAAAGAGATACTGAGGGCTGTTAGTCTCTAGTGTAGGGAGGCTAGTGACAAGCCAAAGATGTTACTGAGCTGAAGCTAGTAACTACTTTAGTGAAATTAATGAAAAGCCCAGGGATGCTAGTCGCTAACATAGAGATATTCAGTAGTCCAGGGATGCTAATGACCAGCTTCTTTTTTCTTCATGTTTTCACCTTTCAGTATTAAAGTCTTGTGTTATTTTTTCATACACAGTTAAAATGATTCTCAACTTTATGAATTATTTCAGCTGAATTTTGGTTCATAGTGAGCATCCTATATTATCATAATTTGTTTTTTTTTTTAATCTTGACTTTTCTTTCATTAATTCAACTTCTCACTGGCATTTATCTTTTGTTATATTACTCAATTAATTGTTCTGACACAAGTTTTTGCAGCTTTTTAATCTGTTATTATTATTTTATTTACTGTCTGTATTCTATTTTCAGTCCTTATTTACCTTCCTGTTGTCACCTGTCCTGTATGAAGAGTGAGTTTAAATAAAGTTAGACAGACGGATGATGATCTCCTGTGAGTGTGTGTGTGTGTGTGTGTGTGTGTGTGTGTGTGCATTGAGGTGTGTGTGTTGCGATGCTGCAGCTGTGAGTCTCTGCTGCCACCTGCTGTTCATTCAATCAAACACACAAACGTTCAAACTGTTTTATTTTCCTTCAGTCTGAATCTGTTCAGGCTACAGACTCTATATATACTCTATTACAGACAGTCTATGGTTCAGGCAGACTAACGTTAGTTTTACAGTAATACTGACAGGAGGTCAGCTGATGCCTCCACCCAACGGCCTTCTGGGAAATCGAGTCCAGACAGTGGAGGTTTCAGTCGTCGCCTCCACACAGACTGAGCAGAGCTTTCTGGTAGTCGCCTTTAGTGTGCTCCTGAAACACAATAATAATCTCTGTTTTAAGGCATGAAGATGTTTTTAAATAATTATTGCTGTTAATTAATATGTAGGAATCAATAGTTTGGTTTATAAAATAGTATTTGGGGTCTAAAACTGATCATATGTCTGGAAAAAATGTATTTATCATTTTATGAATAAGTCTCAGTTTAACCTGCATGAAAGTTTAATACTGAACACTGTCACTGTAAAAAAAAAAAAGAAGATAAACCAAATGTATTATTTTATTCATGTCACTTGAAGTCTTGAAGTATTTTATATAATATATTGAATGTTTTCTCTGATTTGCGACACACAGAGAGAATTTGAGATGTTTTTCTATTACGGTAATAATAAACTGGATTTATGTCTCTGTGGTGCGTTCAGGGTCTGAGCCTGTGTAGGACGTAGCAGCGACTCACAGCGATGGTCTGATACAGAGACTTCTTGTGTTCCCTCTTAAATTCTGTTCTGATCTTCATCAGGTCGATTTCACAGCGAGATACCATGATCCTGGTCACCACCTTCTCCTTCGCTCCTTTACTCTGAAAGCAGACAGAACATCAGCAAAGTGGCAGGAAGATGGAGGACGAACGTTTTTAAACACCACACGTTACCTTCATGGCCTCGTGGAGTCGGTTAGCGAAGTACAGCTGCCTGTTCTCAAAACACTCAACTGGAGAGAAGAACAGCAACGTTTAGTGCAAATGTTCTGATGTCTGAAAGAACAATTACAATCTTTATTTCTGCCTCATTTCCAGTCACTAGCATAGCAGGGCTAATGACAAGTCTGGGGAGACGAGCTGTTAGCATAAAGATATTGAGTAGCCTAAGAATGCTACACTGTAACTATGGGATGCTAACAATAACCCAGAAGAGACTAGGTGCTAGCATAAAGATATTATTGAGTAGGCTAAGAATGCTGTCAACTAGCATATGGATGCCAATAATTAGCCAAGGGATGCTATTAAGTGTCCTGGGGATGCTAGGTGCTGAAAGAAATATAATGAGTAATCTAAGGATGCTACCCAGTAGAATAGGGATGCTAAGGCTAGTTTCTAGCAAGAAGGCTGTCAAATAGCATATGGATGCTAGTAATTAGCCAAAGGATGCTTTAAACTTTAATGGGGATGCTGGGCACCAGTGTAGGGACAGTCAAGGGATGCTAGTTGCTAACATAATCATACTATTGAGTATGGTTAAGCTAGTAACTAGCTTAGTGACACTGGTGACAAGCCAATAGATGCTAGTTGCTAGTTGCTAACACAGAGATATGGAGAAGCCTAGGAATGCTAATACCTCACCTCAAGATGCTAGCCACTAGCATAGGGATGATAGTCAGGCATATGGGTTCTGTAAAGCATCTTGGGACAATTTGACCTGTAATTGGTGCTATATAAATAAAATTGAATTGAATTGATGCTAATAAGGACAATATGGAGTAGCTTAAGGAGGCTAGTGACAGGTCTTGGAGTGCTATTCGCTAACATATAGATATCATTGAGTAAGCTAGGTAAGTTAGTAGCTAGCCTAGAGATGCTAGTGACTAGCCTAGGTATGCTAGTAACCAGTATAGGGATGACAGATGCTAATTGGGACAATACTGAGTATCTTATGGAGGCTAGTGACAGGTCTAGAGATGCTATTTGCTAACACAGAGTTATCAAGTAGTCGAATGATGCTAATAATAAGGAAAATATGTTAGTGACTGAATTGGAAATATCATTGAGTAACCAGGAGGTGCTACTAATTAGCTACTCTATATTTTACATCATACTTCCATCTTTTTACTATTAAACTTTGGTTTGTTGTTCGTTTTTATTCACAGCTAAGCCCAGAAATCTTCCTAGCCATGCTAACTCCATGCTAACGTTTGGATTTTAATGAATTTTTATTTGATAAACAGGTTTGTTCTGGCTGGAAATGACATCAACAAGTGAGGAAGATGCTTTGTTTGATATGTTAACGATGGATTTTAACTTACCCTGTGTTATTTAGCATTTCTTAAACAATCTTATTAACTTTTTAAATCTCTTTACCTCCACTGTGTATCTGTTTGTTAGCAGGATTACATAAAAACTACCAGGCTGAGTTTAATGGATGATGGTGAAGCCGGAGAGAAGAAGAACCTTTTAGCTCTGCAGCGCCACCAACAGGTCAGAGCTGGAGGTGAATTTATACAGAAAACATGAACTAGATGTTGCTAGCTTCTTCTGTTAATGGAGATCAATCAGCACTCAAAGCTACAACATAACCTTCTGTCATGTTGGATCTTATATAAAAGTTTTTGTACGAACCCAGAGTGAGGAAGGATTTCTCCAGATCTCCTTTGACCTCCTTCCTGATGCTCTCCTTCATGTCGTAGGGACTGTAGCTCTTATACCTCTCAAACACTACAACACAACAGATTGAAAAACAGGATTTTTTCATAGAAACAACTTTAGTTCAGCATAAAAACCGTATTAAATGTAAAATACCAGGTATACCGGTACCAGATATTACCGGTGACACACTGAAGGTGAAATAAAATGTGCTGGATGCAAATTAAACATGATGAATGGAATTAGAAGGAACAGTTTGAGTTCTTTTTTGTCTAATGAAGACATTATTCTGTAGCTGTGCAGCTGAGGCTTTTATTTTGTAGTATTCAGGAAGCAGCTCACCTTTCTGCAGGTGAGGGACGCTCCTCTGGGACATGACGGCGATCCAGGCAGCCACATCAGTTCCCTTCCTCTGGACTCCGGCCTCATACAGCAGCTGAGAGGTTTGAAGGTTTAAATCAATCAGATTATTGATAGTCGATCAATAAATCAGGAAACAAACTCCAACCAGAAGATCTAAAACTTTTCCTTTAAAGAACCAACTCTCTATAAACGTGTTGAGACTCACTCTGGCGTCTTCATCGATCTTCTGATAGTCGACAACGTTGGAGGGTTCGTCTCGTTTCGTCTGTAGATTAAAAGTAAAGTCTGTGTTAAAAATGAAAAATTAATCTTCTTCTAATGTTCTCCTAAAATTAAAATTAGACTGAAAAAATACCTCATTCTGTGACATGTTAATTATAAAGCTGATATACTAGAAAACTAGAAAATGACTTTTTACAGTTTATAATAAACAAAAACTGAATAAATTATGATTAAATATTACCTTCTGCTTCTCGTTTTGTTCAAATCTAAATGAAGCTGCAATAACATTTTCTAAATTGTATAAAACTGAATTTCTGTGAGTTTCAGGACTTGTTAGCGTTTATATTTATTGTGCTGAAAAAAATAAATGTATAGAAATTTGTTAATGTTGGGAGTGTTTTTCAGAATAAAAGCCTGTGGTGTACCTGAACCAGAGCCAGCAGAAGTTTAGCAAAGTTTCCTGACGTGTCTCCAGCGATGTCTTTCTCCAACTCCTTCTTAAACACTGACAGGTTAAAAAAACAATGTTAGTGACATTAGCTATATTACCGATGCTAGCTACATTAGCTATATTAGCGATATTAGCGAAATTAGCTGTATTAGCGACATTAGCTATGTTAGCGACGTTAGCATTGTATGCGACGTACTGATGTTTAGTTCAAATGTTCTGACGTCTGAAAGAACAATTATAAACTTCATTTCTGCCTCATGTCTATCTCTGTGGCGATAACTAGCATAGCAGCACTAATGACAAGTTTGGGGATGCTCGTGACTAGCATAAAGATATTGAGTAGCCTGAAGATGCTAACCATTAAATATGGGATGCTAACAATAACCCCAAGGAGGCTAGTTGCTAGCATAGACATATTATTGAGTAGACAATGAATGCTGTCTATTAGCATATAGATGCTAGTGATTAGCCATATGGCATTAGCTATGTTAGCAACATTAGCGTCACTGCTGCTTTAGATTAGTTTCATGATTAGCGACAGACAATGAATAAAGAGCTGCAACTTTTTCAAAAAATCTTAATTTTTAAGTTGTTTACTGGAGTAAGTTTACAAGCTAGTTGTTTACAAGCTGTTTTTTTTGAATGAAGTGTTGAAACATGTTTAATTTAGATTTTCTGTAATTTGTTCTGACATTTACATCCCAAACGCTCAAATATTAAAATTTTCTTGTAATAGAAGTAAAATCTCAGATCAAAGAAGCTGAAACTGGAGAAATCTTTGAAGTCTTACAGTTAGGATTAATTTTGTGACAAATTAAGTGATTTTGCATTTACAGACATGTACATTTATTTAAGTTTGCCATATCAAAATAATGACATTTTTTGTATGATAAATTTAATTTAAAATAAAATAAGATCAAATAAAATTAAAATAAAGCGAAATAAGATAAAATAAAGTGAAAAAATAAAATAGGGTAAATTAAAATGAAAGACAGGATGAAAGATGCTTAGAATGTAAAGTGGCTCAAATGTTGGTACCAAATAAAAAATAAAGCAGTGTCAGATATTTAATCTGACACTGCTTTATTAATTTGATGTCAGTTATTTTAACTTCACTCACTTTCTTTGTAAACCTTCTTGATCTCCATCAGCTCCTCGTTGTTTCTGGAACAAACCAACTCGATCAGCGTCTCCTCATCAGTCCCGAGTCCCTGAAAACCAAAACGCACAAACCAGGAGAGACATAAACAAACCAGGAGAGACATAAACAAACCTGGAGAGACATAAACAAACCAGGAGAGACGTAAACAAACCAGGAGAGACGTAAACAAACCAGGTGAAAAATGTCATCTATACAGCTTAAATTAGCAGAAGAAGCCAACTACTCAGAGCGCTATACTAGCTAGTGCTAACATAGCCAGGCCTAGCCTTTTGCTAAAACTATACTGACAGTCAATATAAACTTTGAGGTAGAAATGTAGGCAGAATTCTACTTGTAGGGGGGTTGTAATTATTCATTGTGGATTTACTGATGATCTAGTGCCCTGGTAGTTGAGATAATGATGAGTTGTCATTTTGTCATGATTCATTGCACATGGGTTGGTCACTTTGCAAAAGTGAACCAAATACACACCAAGAAATACTCAGTGAGTATCTGCACAATGTGAGAATGGGTTTGAAGGCCTATATAAAGGCCCAAAAAAGGCCACCATTGTTAGTCCAGTGAACAGCATCGTGCCGCGTCTATCACATGAACAACGTCTCCGGGCACTGGGTATGGTGGAGGCCGCTTTGAGCTACAGTGATGTATCCAGGCGTATGGGCTGTTCCCAACCCACAATCAGAAGCCTGGTCCAAAGCATGCGCCGACGGATTGCTGCCTGCATCCAAGCAGATGGAGGCCATACTGGGTATTGACTGTTGTGACTTTGTGTTTGGCAGGTGCCGTTTTCTTTTGTGAAATTCTTTATTTTGAAATCATTCTTGAAACTTTAGATTTTTGTTTCTGTATGCCAATATGCTAAACAAATGATTCATATGAAGAAAATCCAGTTTCGGGCTTCAACATAAAAATTATGTTGAAAAATATGGTCTCAAAGTTTTAATGACTGTCAGTGTACTTTTAGTTGTTGCTTTTCTCCTGCCTTTTTTATGAGATGTACTTTAGATTATTTAGTTTATTCCACGTAACTAAATGAGGCAGCAGCTAATCAGCTAGCCTCATGCTAATAGTAGCTAGGAGCTGCTGTCTCATTTTTCACTTATTTCATGAGACTTGGTGGTCAATTACCTTTAAACTGGACATTACCGGTGTCAAATTATAAATAAATACAACATGAAAACAGAAATAACAGCACTGATCTAGAAATTATACAAATATGATGAAAATAGCAGCTAATAATGTTATTATTCAACTTTCTGTATATAAAATTCTGTCTCATTTTAAAGGCTTCCATTCTGAACTATAATTTATAGTCGTTAATGTTCCATAAAATGTCTAAATCCAAACTTTAATCAATGCTTTTTTTGGTTAGTGTTTAAGCCTTCAGCTGGACTTCCACTGGGACGTTGTGGAACCGATCTAGAACATCCTCAGTTCTGACCTTGATGGAGGCTTTGAGTTCGGAGGCGTCGTACTGAGAAGTGGACTTCATGAGACCCAACATCACAGCCTCCAGAGAACCGGACAGCGCCCCCTTCAGGGCCGTCGGCAGGTCCTAAAAATACCAACATAAAGAGGTAAAATGACAGATTTAAGATCAGAATTCAGCAGCAAGTCATAAAACTGTGTACTTGAAGGGAAGATAAAACTGAGAATAGACAAAATATCCAAATTCTCTGTGTTTATTTAATGGTTTTACACATTTTCCATATTATTATTATTTTCTATTTTATTCTATAAACTGTAAATTTGCTCTCTAGTTCATAGTTTGCTGATTTGTATAGGTAAATTGCTTCATTTTTTTCAGTGACTGACACTCAGAAATTCTCACAAATGTTAGTATTTATCTCTAAAATGAGTCCTATCAGGCTCAAAAAAGAGGATTTTTATTATCAGTAGATATTAAGGTGTATTATTCTCATAATAATAAATGTTTGGTGTATTTTTATATCATAACAATCAAATTTCATTCCTCTCTGTTGCTGTTTTCTAGTTAAGAAAATCCCAAAATTTAGCAGTGAGTCACATAAAAAACTAGAAAATCTGTTCATGTCTTCACTGGATCTGAGCAGAAAATAAACTTTTATTTCAGATTAATTAAAGACCTTCCGGCTGATTCGTTCGTATTCGAAGGCGATGTCTCGGCGCTGCTCGTAGCTTCTTCTGGTCAGAATGTCGATGATCGTCTGTTCATCCACACCTGAGGATAAAATACGGGTTTAATTTAGAATTAACACTTTTAATTTATGATTTTCACTCCAGATTCAACACAAGGAACTTGAACTCCAGTTTTTGATGTTTCTAATGAAAGAAAACAATCTGGGTTTGTGTATTGTGCAGGTTTTTTAAAGTTATGATTAGGCATAAATACAGAATAAAGACATTCAAACTAAATTCAGCTCCAGGATCATGAACAGAGTGGATGGAAGGTCTTTTATTGTGAAAGGTCTGGACCAGAACCAAGTTTTTATAGCTTTTCCTGAACTCTGGTTCCTCTGATGGAGGAAATCCTTCAACAGGAAGCTGCTGAATCCTGCAGACCTCAACTTCCTGTTTATCAGAAACCTGACGTCTGATTGGCTGAAGGTCTCACAGCGACGCCTCTTATTGGCTGCAGCGGTGATGACATCATCAGACCAGAGCAGGGAGATGCATCGAATCATTTATTGATCAGATAAAACCGATCAGACAGGATTTATCTGAATATCGGACCTCTGATGGTTTAATGGGAAGTTCTGGTTCTGGTACTTGTTCTGATTCAAGTTCTGGTTGTGGTTCTGGCGCTGGTTGAGATTCTAGTTCCTGTTCTGGTTCTGGTTCTGGTCCAGGTCTTCTCACCTTTAGTCTTGATGGCCGTGTCCAGTCTGGCAGCATCTTTTGCCGGGTCGAAGTCTCGGACCGGAACCACGGTGGGATACCTGGGCTCAGCTTCCTACAGAGAGCAGAACAAGGTTAGAAACTACAGGAAGAACTGCAAGAGGAACCACGGCTTTCCTCACTGACTCATATAGATTATTTCCAGAGGATCTCCGACTGATCATTGATCAGTTATCAGCTGTCTGGTTGTCACGGTGAACTGTGGGTGGAGCCTCAGAAACTTACCTTTACCTGCTTTACGAGGCTGTAAAAGTCCGTCAGGTTGTAAAAACGCATTAAAGTTTGTAAAATTACATAAGAAGATTAAAGCTTCATTAGAATATTTAGAGAGTTTAATAATGTTCTTCTATCTCCATGTTTCCAGACTTTCCTCTCTACTCTGCTCATCATCTGTAGATGTTTCACCATACCGGATGGATCTCCAACAACTTGAATTATATTAAAAATAAACAGGAAAAGTGGTCCAAGATTTGTTGAAAATTGTCCCAAAAAATGTGAAATGTGTCTGATATGAGCTAAAAATTGTCCAGAATGAGTGAAAAATGTCAAATATGTCCATGTTTTTCTTCACTTTGGTTCCTTTTCCTCTAAAGTCCTGCAGCTCGGTGGAACCAGAACATCATGAATCAGTAAGTGTTGGTATCTGTGTTCCAGACTCACCCCTCCATACGACAGAGTCAGCTGACTCAGAAACTCTGACACCAGAGCCATGATGGATTCACCTGAAAACACAAACCACAGGTCAGTTTTACACTTTAATGCTGTTTAACTCACGTTTATCCACAAGTTTTGTTCATTTTTTCACAATAAAACAGAGAAACAAAACAGCATGAACCTGTCAGGTGAGATTATAAAAACCTTTGAAGAAGAAACTTCACCTAAAAACACAAACTAAAGGATTTAAGCAACAAGGAATAAATAATGTGACCTATTCAACAGAACATTTAGAAAAACATAATCGAGCAGGAACATTTCTGAATACAGGTTTGAGTTAATCGGGAACTCAGTCTTTAAGAAATCAGAGAAAATGTTCTGTTTTGTCCATATTAGAGAAAATTACAACTGATGACTTTTATCATGATCAGAGATGTTTTTTTCTCTCTATAAAGACGAATCTGTTAAATGTAGTTTTATTTCAGCAGAAAAACAGGAAGTTCAACAACAAAATGTTCCTCCAGAAGAGAAAAATGCCCCCAAACTACCCTCCAAACTTCTTCTTTTACTACATTTCCTTGTAGTTTCTCTTCTTGTCCATAAATGTGTTAAATGTTCATACTGCTCCCCCTGCTGTTCAATGCAGGAAATGCATTTCTGATTTTTCACCACAGCTACGTTTGGCATCTAGTTTTATAGAAAATGTTCATGAAGCATCTCTGCACTAAAACATGCCGATAAATACATTAATAGGGAGTTTTTTCTGACGTGTGGAGCAGTTTATGAAACATTCAGTTCTGCGACAACAATCTGTTTCTCTGGATGTTCCACAGCTTGAGATCAACTCGGGTTTAGTCATTAAACATTCACATGATTTGACTGTTAGCCTGTTAGCTAACTGTTAGCTCAGTTTGGTCTTTCCAACGCCACTGAAGTGAAAGGTTTTGGAAAAACTTAAGCCGATTCCAGAGTGGATGAAATGAAAAAAGCTTTTAAGATGTCAGAACTTCCTTTAGGATTTATAAAGTTCTGTTTGATCCTCGAGTCTAGTTTTTGACGTTTTTCATTTTCATCATTTTGTGTCTAATTTTTGTTTTGTGTCCAATTTTTGTCATTTTGTGTCTCGTCTTGATTGTTTTGTGTGTAATTTTTGTCGTTTTGTGTCTCATTTTTGTCGGTTTGTCTCATTTCCATCATTTTGTGTCTTGTTTTTGTAATTGTCTTTTTCTTGTTGTTGCTGGTTGTTCCACAGCCAGCATGAGTTCTACAAGGGTTTCAGTAATTAAACATTCACATGATTTGACTGTTGGCTAGCTATTTGCCTGTTAGCTTGTTAGCTAACTGTTAGCTTGTTAGCCTGTTAGCTGAGTTTCTCTCCATTGCCACTGAAGTTCAAAATTTTGGACAAACTGAACCAGATTCCAGACTAGAGAAGGATGAAAAGTTTTTAAAACGTCACAGAACAAAAAAAATAAAAATAAAACGTCACAGAACTTGTCTTTGGGATTAATGGAGTTCTGGTTGTTTTAAACAAAGAACTAAAGAGGAAATGAAACGATAGAACAACAAAAGTGATTTTGTTTGTTAAAGCTGGTTCAAGCTGCATTTAGCTGCTCATGTTCGGATTCCTGAGGAGCTGCAGTAAAATAAACAAACTCTGAAGGAAACGGAGACGTGTGATAAGTTCGATCCGGAAACAACAGCAGAGAAACGTTGGATTTCCTCCTCGGATCTCTAAAAACATCCCAGCAATGATCCTCCAGGAAACAGTCTGAGGTGTGTTTGATTTATTGACCAAGCGAGGCAACCGATAAGGACAATGAGTCACAAACCAAACAGTTGGTGTGCAACAGCAGCGTTATAAAAGTCCGACCGTCCGGCTGTAAAGAGTTCAATCATTACCGAGACCCTCCACCTTCGACCCGCTGACAGGAAGTTACATCACCGAGCAACAGCAGCAACCAAACAGCTCCAGAATGAGTTTAGACTGTTTGAAATAAAGTAATCTGATTACATGAAACACAAGAAGATCCCAGAACTAAAACCTTCTGTTCCACAAACCAATAGTAGAGCTCAGATTAACTCACTCGTTAACGGCACCAATTGATTAAAACTTCTTTTTTAAAATAAATTATCAAAATTCATCTCATTTTTCTGGTTTTCTCTCATTAAAAACTCAACATATTTAAATTTTTAGCCATCGTTCAGATGAAATAAATGAAATATAAAAATCTGCACAGGTCAGTTTGTTGTTTTTCTGTCTTTTCTGCCTTTTTACAAACCAAACAATCAGTTGATTATTAAAGATAACCGGCAGACATGTTGATTAAACTGCACATTTACACGTGTCAAATTATAAATAAATACCACATAAAGACAGAAATAATAATAATAATAATAATAAATAACAGCAATGAACCAGCAATTTATATGATCAAAAATAGCAGCTAATACTGTTATTTTTTGACTTTCTGCGCATAAAATTCTGTCTTATTTTAAAAACTTTCATTCTAAACTTTAGTTTATAGTCGTTAATGTTGCTTTTGTTCCCTAAAATGTGTAAATACAAACTTTAATTCATACTTTTATTTGTTAGTGTTTGGTTCAGACACGTTTAAACACGAAACAACAAAAACGTTAAAGTTTGCACATTTTGCAAATGAGACAGCAACTCCTAGTTACTGTTAGCATGAAGCTAGCTGATTAGCTGCTACCTCTTTTAATTACGTGGATTTAACTAAATAATCAAAATGTCCCCTCAGTAAATGGATATTTTGTTTTAAAGATAAAATGAACTGGGGAAAAGCAACAACTAAATGTAGTTTTAACGGAAGGCTAGGTGTGGCTATGTTAGCAGCTAGCTTTTTTGACTAACTTTAGCCGTGTAGATGACATTTTTCTGTTAATCTGGTTGTGTAATTAGTACTCATAAATACTAAGATGTTTCATGAAAATCTGACAAGTAAAATTCCCTTATTATACTCAAGTCAGTTAAAACTTGTGGTTAGCCTTAGCTAAAGCTAATCTGGGACTTTTTCTTGTTTTCTGACTTTTGAAAGCTCTGTTGACACACCAACATTTTAGCAAATCTGTTTGTTCTGCAACATCAATGTAACGAAAACTTATACATTTAATGAAAACAAGCAGCACCAGGTAAAATAGCTCTGCTAAAAGCTAACTAGCTAAGCAGAAGGATGATAGCTACCATTTCTAGGGGAATTCGAATTTTTAGCTTTGTGTCAAAATTCTGAATTAATATTACATATTTAAAGATATATTTATTAAAATCTACACAAAAGGATACATTTTGTTTTAATATATCAGCAGTAAATTAAAGGTAAAGCTCACGGTTATCCTTAGCTAAAGCTAATCTTGTACTTTTCATCTTTTCTAATTTTTGACAACTCTGTTGATGCTCCAACATTCTAGCAAATTTTGCAACATTAAAATAACAAAAGCTAAATTTTGTCATATTAAACTTGTATAGTAGCATCAGATAAAGTAGTTATGCTAAAAGCTAACTAGCATAGTGGCTACCATCTCTGCAGACTCTGGTGGAATTCTCTTTTTTTCGCTTTGAATCAAAATTTTAAATGAACATAGCATATTTAAAGGTAGATTTATTAAAAATCTACACAAAAGGACACATTTTGTTTTAAAATATCAGCGGTGTATTAAATATAAAGCTCATGGTTAGCCGTAGCTGAAGCTAATCTGATACTTTTTCTTGTTTTCAGACTTTTGAAAAGAAAAACAGAATAGAATAGAAATAATTTGAAGGGAAATTTAGTTTATTACAGCAGAAAGAGTGCAATTCCCGCCGCCGTAGATACAAATAAATAAGCATCAATGTCGTAAATAAAAATAAACGAATTCTGCGCATAAAATTCAGTCTTATTTTGAAGGGTTTCACTCAAAGCTTTAGTTTATAGTCGGAAATTTTGCTTGCGTTGCATAAAATCTGCAAACTTTAATTAATGCCATTGTTTGTCAGTGTTTAAGCCTTCAACTGGACTTCTACTGGGAATGTTCTCCTCCGCCAGCGGGACAATTGACGGAGAAGAACATTTCCAGAACCTCCCAGTAGAAGTCCAGTTGTTTTCTATTACAGCTCCTCCAAAATAAAAGACTTCAGTGAAGAAGCACGTCTCCTTCTGCCTATTTTCCCTGATTCCTGCATGTTTTTCCTGATCCCTGTATGTTTTTTCCTGATTTCCTGCAGCTGAAAGCAGCAGAAACACGAGAACCCGTATGTTGTGTAGAAGTTCTGCAGCGTTCTTACCTCGGAGCGGCAGCAGCAGTTCTGGTCCAGGACCGGCTGGGTGTGGCGTTTAAATACCAGCTGACTCACCCACTCTGCTATCTGGAGCTCTGACTCGAACTTTTACACATCAGGACGAAGCAGAAATTCCTCAGTGAGGCTCGGGTCGATGCTGGGCTCTGATTGGTTGCCTGAAGTGGAGGTTTTTTGTTTAACAGAACAAAAGTTTTAACTCCTTCATGCAACAGTTTAATCAATAAAACCACATTAAACAAATGTGGAAGTAAGAATAAATGAAAACTTAATTGGTATGTAGAAGCTCAAAGTATACAAATAAAAGTTTTTGTTTAATTAAGTTAGCTTAATAAATCTGTCTTTAAATATGCTATATTCATTTAAAATTTTGATTTAAAGCAAAAAAATTTGAATTCCCCCAGAGATGGTAGCTAGCATCCCTCTGCTAAGCTAGTTAGCTTTTAGCAGAACTTGTTTTCATTATATGTAAAACTTAGCTTTTGTCATATTTATGTTAGAACAGATTTGCTAAAATGTTGGAGCACCAACAGAGTTTTCAAAAGTCAGAAAACAAGAAAAAGTACCACATTAGCTTTAGCTAAGGCTAATCACGAGCTTTAACAAGACTGAATGTAATAACTGAATTTGAATTGTGAAATTTTCATGACGTGTCAGTATTTATAAAATCAGTACTAATTACACAACCAGAGTAATAGAAAAATTTTA
Source organism: Acanthochromis polyacanthus (assembly GCF_021347895.1). NCBI lineage: Eukaryota > Metazoa > Chordata > Actinopteri > Pomacentridae > Acanthochromis > Acanthochromis polyacanthus. The sequence goes on from NC_067114.1 coordinate 47,396,687, forward strand.
TCTACACAGCTAAAGTTAGCAAAAAAGCTAGTTGCTGACATAGCCATGCCCAGCCTTTAGTTAAAACTACGTTTCATTGTTGCTTTTCTCCGGTTTATTTCTTCTTTTAAACAAAACATCCATTTTCATGAGGCGACATTTTAATTATCCAGTTAATTCCACATAATTAAATGAAGCAGCAGCTACTCAGCTAGCCTCATGCTAATAGTAGCTCAGAGCTGCTGTCTCTTAACTACTAAAAAAGTACCAGATTAGCTTTAGCTATGGCTAACCCTGAGCTTGAGTGTAATAACTGATTTTTTCCAGTTAGGTTTTCATTAAACACCATCTCACCATTTATAATTTGAGTATGATTTACACAACCAGTCATAGAAGAATGTCATCTCTAATGTTAGCGGAAGAAGCTAACTACTCAGAATACTATATTAGCTAGTGGCTAACATAGCAACGCCTAGCCTTCAGTTAAAACTACGTTTAGCTGTTGCTTTTCTCCTGTTTTTTTGAATGAGACGAGATTTTGATTATTTAGTTTATTAATTATTTAACGAGGCAGCAGCTAATCAGCTAGTCTCATGCTAACAGTAGCTAGGAGCCACCACCTCATTTTTTCACTTTTTTCATAAGACTTAGTGGTTAATTGAAGCTGAGTTTTTTTTTAACTCCTTCATGCAACAGTTTGATCAATAAAACACACATGGAGGCTGTGCTTCAAGTCAATAATACTGATAATAAAGAAAACTTTATTGGTAAAGTAAATTACCAATTTATTAGCCACTATTAGCCACTCTCAGTATATAAATAAAAAACTGAGGATAAAATAAAAAATTTAAAACACATTTATGTGGCTTTTGGTCAGAAGGAAAACTTTTTTTTCTGTTTATCTCATTAATTAGCATCCATTTGGAAAACTTTATTGACACATAATGAGGATGCAAACAATTTTTCTTATTGTTCTGATCATAAATTAATATTATTCGGAGTTTGAATTTGATCTTTAATGATGGAAACAGACAGCAGCAGCTCTAATGAAGTCCTGATTTCACATATTTGTAGTTTTATACTGCTAGTCATTCTTAAAGCTTTTATTTCTTTATCCCGTCTGTTTGGTTGATTGTGGTTCTGGGAGGATTCTGGAGGAGATGAACTCTGACTTTCTGTTCTGATCCAAAGACCTGACTTCCTGCAGCTAATATTGATTGTTACCTTCAGTCTCAGATACACTGGGAGGTTTTACTGAGCTGATATTTATCTGTGCTGGAGATAATGAAGGAGTGGCGGCGTAGACAAACAGTTTTATGGATGTTAATGAGGTCAGGAGAAGTTTCAGCTCCACCCAGTGGTTCCCTCAGTGACAGTTTATTCATTAAATGATTCACAGAAGCTGTCCAGTTTTAATTATCAGAGCAAATAACTAACTTCTGCACGACAAAACACATTATTCTATGATAAAAACACGAAGGTAAAAGACCAAAATTCTATTTTAACAAACATAAAAACTCTAAAATCTAATTTTGTCATTTTTTTACACTTAGTTTTTTATATGAAATAAATTATAGCCTCATAAATGACAGACTACTGAAGTGTTTTTAAAGTGAACCTTGTTGTTGATGCACACAGATAGGCTCGCTGTTTCCTTTTCTTTCAGCCTTCATGCTAAGCTAAGCCAACTAGCGGCTAATATGTTGCTAATAATGCTATTAAGAAAATGATTGGTACACAGTGAGCACAGCTATGTAAGCTAATGTAATTAGCAAGATAACAGTATAGCTTGCAAGCTAGTGTCATAGCTAGAAAGGTAGAAGTGCAGCCAGTCTATGGAGAAAAGTAGCGAGCGAGTTAAACAGTTAGCAGCTACTATTTGTTGTTGTCTAGATGCTTTAAAGGTGTTTGTAAGTGGATTTTGTTGCACAGAGCCAAGCTAGCTGTTTTCACTTGTTTCCAGTCTTTATGCTAAGAATAGAATAGAATAGAATAGAATAGAATAGAACTTAATTTGTTATTGTAACAAGTACAACGAAATTGCAAAAGTCCTTCAGTCAGTTCAAGACAATGTGAGAAGTACGATAAAAGGTGTATTGAACGACATGAGGTAGTTATAATATAAGAGGTAGTGGTGTATATTGCACATTTCACACTAACAAAGGCTATTAGCCTTTGTTCAGGACCCTTACTGCTGTTGGGTAGAATCATAGACTGTATATAAAGATGGACGTAGCATCTGGCTCCAAAAATGAAGCCCACCCGGAAGTGTCAAAAACTTGCAATATCACGCCGTCCGCTCGGGTTGGCTCCAAAAAGCTTTTTCTCCATAGACCCCAATTCATTTTTGGAAAAAATAAAATTTGATAGACTGATGTTCTACAGCTCAGGATTTTTTCCCCGTTAGTTTTCATGGTCAAAATGAGAGATCAGGTGGCCGATCTTAAAATAAATCAATACTGAATTTTAAATAAATCGTTAAAGTTGGCGGAGCCAGGGGGCGTGGCTACACTTGATGGACAGTAACAGAAGCCTCTGCGGTAAAACGTGGGCGGGATAAGAGAGTCTTCAGCCAATCCTGTACCTAGTTGCTCTCCGGTCCAGTCTGTTTGATGACGCTTTTTACGTCACTGGCTCCAAAAAATCCAAAACGGCGACCAGGAAGTAGCAAAATCCGGGCTTCATTTTCTCGGCATTGAAACCAACGGGTGACGTCACGGTTAGTTTACGCCTGGGTAGAAACTGTCTCTGAACCGGTTTGTCCTTGCAGTGACTGACCTGTACCGCCTGCCTGACGGTAACAGACTAAACATGTGGTGTCCTGGGTGAGAGGGGTCCTGGGTTATTTTTCCTGCCTTTCGGAGGCAACGGGAGCGGTGCAGCTCTTCAAGTGTGAGGAGAGGGCAGTCTGTGATTTTTTGGGCCGTGTGGATGATCCTGTGCAGTGAGGCCCTCTGATCCACCGTGCAGCTGGTGTACCACACGCACAGACAGAACACCAGGATGCTCTCCATGGGGAACCTGTAGAAAGACACCAGCAGTCTCTGGGAGGTGTTGTTCTTCCTGAGCACCCTCAGGAACTGCAGTCTCTGCTGGGCCTTCTTCAGTAGCTCGGAGGTGTTCACAGTCCAGGTCAGGTCCTTCTCCAAGTGGACTCCCAGAAAGCAGAAGTCCTCTACCCTCTCCACACAGTCCCCGTTGATGATCAGAGGTGGAATGTCTGTTTTAGTCCTCCGAAACTTGATGATGGTGTTACTGGGGTGTGTAGAGGTCCAGTCCAATGTGTAGAGGGTGTAGAGCAGAGGGCTCAGCAGGCAGCCCTGGGGGGAGCGATGCTGAGGCTGATGGTCCCAGATGTGTGTTCTCCCACCCTCACCCTCTGCCTGCGGTCCGACAGGAAGCTGTAGATCCACATGCAGATGGAATGTTGAAGTCCAAGGTCTTCCAGTTTACCCACCAGTTTGTGAGGAAGGATGGTGTTGAACACGGAGCTGTAGCTCACGAAGAGCATCCTCATGTATGTCCCCTGCTGCTCCAGGTGAGAGAGTGACACGTGGAGCGCTGTAGCTACAGCATCCTACTGATTGTAGTTTTGCACTTACTGTGCAGAAGTGCAGTTTTTTCCACCAAGCTAGCTTTAAGACTATTTAATTAGCAAGGGGATTATAGTAAGATAGAAATCAGTTTATGATTAAAAGATGCCACAAGCTACAAAAGCTAAGCTAATCAGCAAGATAATACAATGGTATAGCTATCAAACTAGCTGCTTTTTTCCTTGTTTCCTGAGTTTACGTGTGGTTAAGCTAACTAATTGCCAGCAGTAGCTTCATTTTACTGCATGAACACACAATTTTTTCAGGCTAACTTCATGTTTTGAACTTTATTTTGCAGATTTATGCTGATGTATTAGCTAGTAAGCTAAGGCCTAGGCTGCTGGGGGACTTCTCTTGACGCACTGAGCCCTTCTCTATCTACCTTTACATTTAATATGTATACCGTTATTGCAGTACATTCACTCTGTTTCCCCCTGTGCTATTTCTCTGAGTGTCCCTGGTCCCAGAGCTGGATGCTTCAGATCTGTGGTTGATGTTCCACCAGCTGGTCCAGTCTCCATCATGTCCACTGTGGGATGCTGCTGCTGACCTTCCTCCAGCCCTCTGCTTCCAACTGCCTTTTTCCACCAGTCAACTCTGCATTGCCTTCACTATACTTGTTATGCTAACTTACATACTGTTTGAATTTTACTGCTAGCTATATATGGAGTATGTTTAATGTCAGAGCCGTACATCATCAGAGTAAACTATGAGTCAGTTTTCAATGTTAGCTTATACTTTGTCTGTGTCACATATCCTGTCATACATGTATCCAAATGTGTGTTGTGTTTTCCTTGCTTTCCCACCCCTCCCTCTTCTCCCATCCCTCCCCCTTGCCCTCCTCTGTCCCTCTCAACCCCCCGGCCAGCAGGCAGATGGGTCCCCCTATATAGAGCCGGGTTCTGCTCGAGGTTTCTTCCCTGTTAAAAGGGTGTTTTCCTTGCCACTGTCTCCTTTGGGCTTGCTCTGGGGGTCAGGCTTATGGGTTCTGTAAAGCGTCTTGAGACGATTTGACTGTAATTGACGCTATATAAATAAAATTGAATTGAATTGAATTAAGCTTAGCATGACTTCAGCTAGCTAAACCTTGCAGGTGCTAATAATTGATGCTAACAGTCAGAAATAGTCAAAGTGGCAGCAGCTGAAATATATGAGGTTATAGCTACAGCTAACAAGGAACGAATGCAACAATCTGTAAGTAAAAAATGCTCATAAGCAGCTAGCTACCTGGACAGCTAGCTCATTATAGATAACTGGTAGCAGCTGATTGGTCAGACTCCACTTTTGTCCAGTAGGTGGCCGTGTTGACGTGTTGGCCATCTTTGTTTACAGTTCATTCTCCTCAGCAGGCTTGTTTTATATTTTATGTGATTTATATTTTTCCTCTCTATTAAATAGTTCAATCAGCTGCTGTGCAAACCTCTAGCTTTGTCGATTTGATTTGATTGAATATAACTTGGTGTGTAATTAATTTTGTTAACTTTGTGAAATGCTGCTGTCAACAGTAATTTCCTAGTCATTAATAAGTCATAAAGTTTCTACCAACTCTGCTGTGCTTCTGTTCTGTCTGCAGGTTTCCTAATCTGATTCTAAATGGGAATGTTTGGTGGTTTATTGAGACTTTCTGACATGAATCCTGTCTTCTATCTGCTCCCTATTGCTGTAATCCAGAGGAATGTGAGCCGGAGTTCAGACTGTCCTCGCTGTAACAAAACACTGCGTTTCCACGGCAACACAATCACAGTCAGATAAGAAACGATAAACTCTGAGCTCAGTGAAAATCCAGAGGCGTGAACACAACAGTCAGGAGGACAAACGGAGGATTTCAGGAGTTTCCTTCCTGATGAACCTGGACCAGATCCATCAGCTGCAGGTCCCAGATCAGCCACCAGAGGGCAGCAGCAGCTCACCTGAACACTGAGCCCCACCAGGTGAAAAAATGACAAAATACAACTTTTGTCAAACTAAAGAACAACTGAGGTTATTTTTAAATAAATACAGAAACTATTTTAATGTCAGAAGAAGGCAAGATGAAGGATTTTAAAACCAGCCATCATTATATCTCCAGAGTTCCAGGTCCTTGAAGTCCATAGAAGTGGGTCCAGATTTATCACTTTTTAATGACTTTTTCCATCATTTCTGAGCCTCAGAACTTCATCAGTCCAGCAGATAGAACCATGACATTTAGGAGGAAAAACATCTGAGTTCTGGTAAAAACTGACACCAATTTATCACAAAAAATTACAATTATAAACAATTATAAAACAACATCAACACAACAAGACACAAAATAGCTACAAAACCTTCAGAATTTCGACATAAAGAGATAAATTACTGTAGAAAGATGCAAAACCACAACAAAGACACAAAATCGTGACAAAAACAGGCATAATTTGACAAAATCACAAAATCACCATAAAAAGATGCACAGATGAAAGACTGAATCCGTTTTTTTGTTCATTTTCTCTACAAGCAATTTTCAGCATCAGTATTGTGGGATGTATCCCAGTATCATGTCCCAAAGATTTAAAAGTTGTCCAAATGATATAAAATATCTCCCAAATGACTGAAAGATAGTCCAATGTGACAAATAAATGTCCAAATTGACTTAAAATCTGCCAAGAATGACTCAAAAAAGTGTGTAGAGGGACTCAAAAATGTTTAAAAGGAAAAAAACATTTAAAATGGCTAAAAATGTCTCTAAAATAGCCAGAATACATGAAATTGTTCGAAAACATGAAAATATGCACAAAATGACATAGAACTTGTTTAGAATTATTCAATTTTTTTTGTCTAAATTGATTGATTGTTTTTTATTTTTCTCAAACAAGCAAATGCATAAAAACAAACATATGTAATGGAATTTTTTTTCTTAAATAGCACACTATGACAAAGTGCAAGTTCGAGAAGGGGCTAAAGGAAGCAAAGCTATCAAGTTCAGCCCCCTCTTACGCCATCATATAATTTCAAGATACATAATTCATAATCCATATGATCTTAGAAGATTAAAACATTCAATTTCATAAAATAGAACGCTGATTAAAAATGGCAAAAACGATGTGAAAATAACTTGAAATTCATCTGGAATGACTTAAAAATGACTGAAATTCTTTAAAATATGTCTACTATGAAACAATGCCAACAATTATTGACCAAAATAATTAAAAAGATCCAGATGTGGAAATATATTCCCAGTCTGAAGGTAGGACTCTGATCATTAATGATTCTGAGATTTTTGTAGATTTTTTTACGAATTAAAGACAGGTTTTGAATAGTTTTGGAAAGGTTTGTGTCATTTTGATCAAGTTTTAAATAATAAAGTTTTGAAGCATTTTTGATGAATTTCATCTATTTTGTAAGATTTTCTGGTATTTTTGGACCCACCTCTATGGACTTCAAGGACCTGGAATGTTCTGAGGCTAAACGTAAGACTGGAAGCAGAAAGGAGAACGTCCCCTGGAGAAGGTTCTAGAGCAGACCTACCGACAACTGGAGAAAGTTCTAGAGTAGACCTACTGACAACTGTCCCAGTTGAGGGTAGGTCTACTCTAGAACTTTCTCCAGGGACGTTCTCCTCTGTGGACTTCAAGGACCTTGAACTCCGGAAATATTCCCAGTATGGAAGGTAGAACTCTGATCATTAAATAACTACTCAGATGGGTTCTGAGGAGGTTCTGGGAGAACTTGGCTCAGATTTGTTTGGTTTTAAGTGGACAGACTGCAGATAAAGAGGATAATATGAAGATAATTAACGTAGACTATAGAGGGAGAATGAGCAGAGAGGGAACGATGAATTTTCAGGGTGACCCATTGAACCAGAACCTGGTCTGAACTGTTCTGTGGATCTGGTTCAGGTAGCTGCAGCTCCAATCCTCTGTTTCGCTGACGCTGGAATTAACCTCGTTAGCAGCTAATCCTGGTCGGGGCATCGTTAACAGCTTTAACCTGACGCGGCCGCCACAGTATGCTCCAGACAAACACACCAGAACCAGCTTAAGACAATTAAACCCAACTATTTTCACAACAGAATCATCTCAGGGACTTTGGCTGTTGGTGTTTCATCAGAATATCTATTACTTAAAGTACAAGGTTCCTTAAAATGAAATCCGCTGGAGAAAACACCTGAATGTTCTCCTTGAGGCTTTCCTTAACATGTTCTTTCACGTTGTCTGAGACCTAAAGATCTTTAAAACCTTCAGGTTCCTCAGATTCTGTCTGAACCATAATTATGACTGAGTTTATTGAGATAAATGTAGAAAATTAAGCTGATCCAGATGTCAGGAACTAACTTCTGTTGTTATTTAGTCCCACATTAGTGATTTCTGGATCAAATTCAGTTTATACTTTATGTTTTTTCTGTGACCATAATTTTCTTTTTTACCTCCTCTTACCAGTTTGTTTTGTATTTTATTCTTTATAAACCTCTAGTACTGCATTTACCCTCTAACACTACATTTTATGTTTGTCCTTTTTTATTTAAAGTGTCTATTATCAAAGACATCTTAGTTCCAGTAATAAATGTGTGAAGAGTTTAGAAACAGATTCACGTCTGTGTTTGTCCACCTCCAGACCAGACTGAGATCTTTCTTCCAACTCGTCTAAACTGTGTTTCAGACGATGATTCTTGGGTTTATAATGAGTCAGAGACACTGATGTGTTCCTAAAAGCTCTCAGCTGCAGCTCTACGACGTCTGATGCAGTAAAACTAAAGCTGCATCCGTTTTATTCTGATCAGGACCAGGAGGTTCTCCACTGAGTGTTCTTCAGCTTCAGTTTCAAACAGCAGGGAATCGTCTGCATGAGACAGACGCCAATATGGGAGCTTTTTAAAGACCTCCATCTGTCCTGAAATAACACCTGCTGGACGTTTCTCTGCAGCAGATGGACAGAAGTGAAACTGATAATTATCTGACGGGCAGTAAGAGGATCTTTCTAAATGTGCATCTCCATCTTCTCCGCTCGTCTGGTTTTGGTTCTGTTCAGCCTGAGGACAGAGGTTTGGTTCTGCAGAGGTTCCCTCCACATTCCAGCGTCTGACGGTGTAATCTGAGGTCCGGTTCGTCCCGCTCTGCCCTTCACTGCCTCAGTAATCCTGTTAGCAGAGCTCCTCAGTAATCCTCCCAGATCCCTGCAGGGCTCCACGGCTTCTTCACCGTAGCTCTGTGGGATGCTGCTGGACCCGACTGAACACTGAGGTAGGACCAGAACCGACAACAACACAACGACGCCAACATGACACCACAATACCCAACACAAGACCACCAACACACCACGAAACCAACACAAAGACAGACACACCGCGATACACCACAACAACGATACCAACAAAAAGGACCAACAACACAAACCACCACACAACAACATCACACAACCACACAACGATACCAACACAACGATACCAAGACACCAACCGCCTACAGACTTCCAGGGAGCCAGATTCTGGTTCTGGAGTCGACTAGTTGTGTTCGTTTCATGTGTTAATGGTTAGTATGAAAGCAGGATACTAGTTGTGTTTTTAGTTAAAGTGTGGTGAGTCTAAAAAGATGCTTCATGTTCATCAGAGAGGACTTCAGGATGTTTAAAGGTCAACAGAACCAGAGACCAACGCATCACTCAGTGTGTTCAGATCTTTAAAAGTGTTTTAGACATTCTAGTGTCTGTAGGAAAAACGTGACTCAGTTGTAGGAGAACATCTGATCCTCTGAGCTGGCTCAGAACAGAATGTTTTGGACCACAACTGTTTCTGGAAACTCTCAGATCTGACAGTTTGAAGGCTTGACTTTAAAACCCTCAAACCTGAGATTTTGGAATCACGAGCTGGTGGACGACCTGGTTAAATACTGACTAACTGAACAGCTGGATGACCGATTCCCTGACCTGTTAACCGAGTAGTTCAACAACTAGTTAACTTTGGATTTCTTGACTAAATTTCCCATTAGGTGAGAAATTTTAGAAACTTGTTGACTTTTATCAGCCCAAGCTGGTAACCAGTAAGAATCGGTTTTAATTCTGATATTATATCTTATAAATCTATCAGGTTTACCTGGTTAACTGTCTGACTGGTGACTGCAGAGGATTCTGTTATTGTCTAACTTGCTAGTTAACTAATTAGCTGATTGACTAACTAGGTGGCCATTAACTACTGAATCCTTTAACTGCATCGCCTGATAAACTGCTAGTTGCTTGGCTACCGGCTAAACCAGCAGCTTCTGTCACTAACTAACCCATTAACTAAAACAAGTCACTCGTATTTATACAGAACCTTTAAAACAACACATTTCCACCCAAAGTAGATAAATGAGATCATCTTTACAGATTTAACCAACACCTGTTTACTGGACTACTGAACTGAACTACCTGGTTACCTGGCAGCTCGTTAAACTATCAGATTCTGTCACTGTGAGCTTGACTAACTGCCCACATGTTGGATTGTTAAACTGGTTACTGGATGATGGTCCAACTGGAAAACTAAACGACTAACTGGTGGACTCCACAGCTGGTTAACCCTTTAACTATTTATTCTGGTCAACCGGTTAAACTGTGAGTGGAGAAGGTGTTACTAGTTAACGGTCAAGCTGTGGTGTTCATGTGGAGGATTAGGAATCAGCGTCCGTCAGCAGTAATTGAAGCCGACGTTCAGCTAGACGTGATTTAAACAGCGATGAGGACAGCAGGTCGGTCAGCAGACCATCGGTTATTACCCGACTCTACCCGGTTAACGGGACATAAAATCACTTTTATTTACGATTTAAACCTACAAACTCCCAGGAGTTTATTTTCAACAACCAAATGTTTTCAGAAAGTAAAGTATTCAGACAAACGTGATGATGTGGTGCAGCAGTAAAAGAATCCTATGGATAACATTATATTTGGTTTTGCTAAAACTGACAAAACAAGAAACAAATTAAAACAAAATAAAACGTTTTCCTCAGAGAACCGAGTTCACACAGCTGTCACATTAATTAAAAACTTCACATTCCTGCTTCTGGTGAGAGTAAAGTCTAAACGTCCAGTTTGTGGAGATTGATGAAAACCAGCTGTTCATTAGCAGCTTATAGGAGACACAAATGTTTATGAGCTGCTGCTGTTCTGTAAATAAACAAGCATTAATATCTGCCACCTTCTGTTCTGTTTAAATCCAGTTTCATGTAGATAACATAAACTATAACGTTAAATAGTTTTATCTTTCAGGTCTTATTAGGTTTAATGTGAAAACAGAACAGAAAAATTAAAATTACTTGATCAAAGGAAAACTGAATCCAGCGTGCAACAACCAAAAACAACAACAATAATAAGAGTAATAATAATAATAAAAAGTGAGTTAAAGTTATTATTTTCTGTATATTAATTTAAACAATATGAGTGTTCATTAAACATTTGTCTGTTGTATATGTGTGTTTGTTTTTCTGTTGTTGTTTTTGTTATATGTTTGTTATTTATTTGTTCACCTCTATGTTTGGTTTGCCCTTTTTGTTGTTGTTGTGTTTTGTGTGTGTGTGGTGTGTGTGTGTGTGTGTTGTGTGTGTGTGTGTGTGTGTGTGTGTGTGTGTGTTCTTGCAGGATGTTGAGCTGGTGGTCAAGTTGTTCCTCAGCCTCCAGAACCTCCTCCCAAAAAGGTCGAAGAGCAGAAGGAAGTGAAAGCAGAGGCTCGCCCCCCAGCCCCGCCCTGTTGTAAGCCACGCCTCTAATTTATTAGGATTTTTTGGCACCAAAGTAGAAATATTTGTTAAATTCTATGGTCAAATTTTATCTTACTTTTAAAACAACATTACAAGTGACTGTTTCATATTGAAGGTGTTTCAGTTCAAAGTATTTGTTAAAAACGTGTTTCCAACAGGAGAAGAAAGTGAAGTTTCAAGACGAGTGTCAACCCGAAGGTGAGCTCAGAGAACGTCACATGGTTCCGTCCGGTTCTGTTGTTCTTTGAATAAACGCACTTCACTGTTTTACCAACAGCTCCAAAGCCGACAACCCGAACCGGAGGTCCAGGCAGCGCCGGGGAACGGGTGAGTTCCACCAACATCAATCAATCAATCAATCAATCAATCTACGTCTACATGGAACCAATCAAAACTCAGAGTCGTCTAAAATATCAACATCTGGAAACACATGTTGGGTAGTTTACAATTATTCTAGCAAAGTTCCATATCTGTTCCTAAATAATCAGGTATTCAGCTGTGAACTATATTTGGTTTAAATCATAGAAGGTCAATTTACAAACTATTTTTTCAAAAGTTATTTTTTTTATCTTCCGAAGCTAAATATTTCATTAAACAAATACTTATATTTATTGTCAGATCAGTGACAGTCTCATGATGTGCGATTAATGTACAGAAATTATGTTTTTTGAGACAATACTCTCCTCGTTCTAAATTTGTAGAACCATAAATACTGACAGTAGCTGCTAACACTGTAGCAAAATCTCACAATATGGGCTTATGTCCCTTCAATAGCCAAAAGAAAAAATAATGTGCTATCAACTACTGCAGCCAAAACAAACAATGTTATGTCTGCATATTAGCCTAAACAACTAACCTATAGCAGCTATGCCTTCTTATCAATAAAACATTAGCTGCTATATTAGGGCCAAACTATTTAAACAAATATTGTTACCTGTTAAATCTAAACAAGGATAAGCGTTTCGCTGCTATGTTATGTTTAGCCCTGGCCATTGTAATTTAGCTGCAACATTAAGCCCTGAGCATGAATAACATTAGCCTCCCACATTAGGAAACTAGCAAGACAACATTAGCTACTATGTTAGCGCAAATAAGCAACATTAGCCACTGTATTAGTATATTCTAGTTAAAACAAATATTGTTTGGCCATGTTTACCCTAAACAGGATAACATTAGCTCTTACGTTACGCTAAACAAGTATTATTAATCACTGCATTAGTCTGAAGAAGCTAGCATTAGCCACTGCATAAGCCAGAATGAGGTAACTGTTGCCCACCCACATCAGCCAAAGTAAGATTAAATTAGTCCTCTACATTAACCTAAATTAAGAAATGTTATTGGATATATTAGCTTCAACAAGATAACTTTAATAGCCACAATTAGCCTAAAGAAGATAATGTTAGCTGAAATGTTAGCCTGAGAAAGTAACTCTATTCGCTTTGTTAGTGTAAATAAAATGGTCACTACATTAGCCTTAGCAGGATCAAATTAGCCACTACACTGGCCTAAATAAGTAACATCAACATTTTAGTTATCTCACATAAGATAAAGTTAAGATAAAAAGACATTAGCCTAACAAATTATGTTAGCTGTTACATAAGCAAAAAAAGTTCAGCTTAATAGCTGCATTAGCCCTACATAGGACAACATCAGCCGCTACATTAGCCTAAATAAACGACTTTTGCCACTAAATAAGCAACATTAGCCACATTCTCAGCCTGAAAAGTAATTTGCCACAATGCTACATTACACAAATTAGCTGCTACATTATTTAGCTTGCTTCTCTACATCCCTCAGCCCGGTGCCTGGTTCTCAGGCCAGCGTCCTGACGTGGATCAGCAGTGCGTTGCCTCAACCTCCCGTCTCTCCGAAACTGAGCCGAGCTAGCTCCGCGGTCTCGGTAAGAACCAGAAATACTGACCCAAGATCAGATTCTGTAGCAGGATCCAGGAGCAGGCAGCTGAACGATGAGATGAACAACTGCTGACCCTGGATCCTACAGGTCTAAATCTTCTCAGGTGTCTCCATAACGCTCCTCTGTTTTATTCACCATGTCTGCTCACAGGAGGAAGCTGCACCTGCCAGGTAACACACCTGTACCAACCTCTACAACCACGAGATACAAACAACACTACTTTATTAGTTTGTACAGAACGACGTGTTGAATCAGCGGTTCCCAGCTGATAAACAAAAAGGATTTACTGGAATGTTGTGTTTCTGTCTCATTATTTAATGATTCAATTAATCTGAACTGTAAAAGAATAAAACTTTTAAAGATGTAAAAGCTGGGAGCTGCTGAGTGACTCTGATGCTCCTCTGTTCTCCTCGACAGTAAACCTGAAGACGAGTGAGTAAACATGGCATGTCAGATAGTGAGCTGCTTTATCAAACCCATCAGCAGGCAGGCCGCCAAATACTGAGCCATTCTCAAAGCCATTAACAGGCACCATGCCAATAGTGAGCTGCAGTGTAAACACTCCAACAGGCAACGTGCCAGATAGTGAGCTGCTTCGTAATCCCCTCCACTGTCAGGATGCCAAATACTTAGCTGCTTTATGACTTTGCAGCGCCCCCTGGTGTCTACTGATCACTGATAATCCACCACCGTGTTCCCTCCACAGGAAGGGGATGATCGCCTGGATCTCTCAGGGTTTGGAGAAAGTTGTTCCTCAGCCGGACCTGAAGGCCAAAGAGACGCCTGCAGCCGAACAGCCGGCCGAGGTACAGGTAAAGGTTTTAGAGAGAACGTTCACGTAACTGATTAATTAAACAACTTACTATTTGCTTTTACTTATGGTTCTCTGAAAGTTCTGACGTCCGACTCCATCTGTGCGCTACAAAACATGAATGTTTAGCCTAAATCTGCTGTTAAACTTAGTGACTGGATAAAATTTGAAGTGAAAAAACTTATTTACTCTTGATTCAGATATTACTCCATATGATACTACATAGAAGCAGTAATAGTACTCTATCAGGACAGCAGCACCAGTGTTTGTTGATGCACCATTCGACCCCGATAGTAGACTGTAGATTCTAAGTAAAGTTCAGGATAGAAAACTGTAGATTCTAAGTAAAGTTCATGATAGTAGACTGTAGATTCTAAGTAAAGTTCAGGATAGAAACTGTAGATTCTAAGTAAAGTTCATGATAGGAGACTGTAGATTCTTGGTAAGGTCAGTTCTGAACTTTATTAAGAATCTACAGTCTACATATCCGCACTAGTATTCCAAAGTTTGGGTTCATCCAGACAATTCAATGTTTTCCATGAAAGTTTCCACTTTTAGCCATGTGCTAACATAACTGCACAAGGGTTTTCTGATCATCAATGAGCCTTTCAACAGCATTAGCTAACACAATGTAGCATTAGAACACAGGAGTGATGGTTGCTGGAAATGTTCCTCTGTACCCCTATGGAGATATTCCATTAAAAATCAGCCATTTACAGCTACAATAGTCATTTACCACATTAACTATGTCTGCACTGGATTTATCATTTATTTCATGATATCTTCAATGAAAAAAGCTGCTTTTCTTTCAAAGATAAGGACATTTTAAGTGACTTCAAACCTTTGAACAGTAGTGTATAACATTAGCATTAACTTGCTTCCTGGGCTAACTCACATAGCCCCCAACACCTGAACTCTCGTACCTGCTAGCTGTACTCTAATTATTTTCCACATAACAGTGATTGGCAACTGCTAGCTTTCTAGCAAGGTCGCTACATTTATCTACATTGTAAGCTTTCTATCAAGCTAGCTACATTTACCCACAATGTTAACTTTCTATCAAGCTAGCTACATTTACCCACAGTGTTAACTTTCTATCAAGCTAGCTACATTTACCCACAGTGTTAACTTTCTATTCAAGCTAGCTACATTTACCCACAGTGTTAACTTTCTATCAAGCTAGCTACATTTACCCACAGTGTTAACTTTCTATCAAGCTAGCTACATTTACCCACAGTGTTAGCTTTCTATCAAGCTAGCTACATTTACCCACAGTGTTAGCTTTCTATCAAGCTAGCTACATTACCCACAGTGTTAGCTTTCTATCAAGCTAGCTACATTTACCCATATTGTTGTGCTCTTAGCTTTCTAGTTATGCATTAGCATTCACTTGCTAATTAATTTATCTTTCAAAACACAAAAGTGAACTTACTGCACAAACTTGTTAAAAAATGTGTGTGTGAGCTAGGAAGCTTAGCTTAGCATTAAGAGTGGAAACAGAGAAATGGTTGGTTTTGCTCCATGTAAAGGAAAAAAAAACTCAGCTACAAGCATCACGGGAGCTTTTTATTTAACATGCTGTAGATTTATTTGGTAAAATAAAGAAAAATCTGCAATCAACAGAATGATGTTTTATGGGGGAATCATACACAGGGACGGTTAAAAAAGTTTCTTCAAAAAGCCAAAAACCTGAAAGATAAGCCCAAACAGTCCAGAAGTAATAAATCTTTTAACATTCTGATCTGAAATACTTCACTTTTCAGAATTATTCTTGACTTTTAAGAGTTCAACAAAGCCTGAAATCTAAGGGAAGTTTGAGTTCCGTGTTTTCCACAGATCTGCAGATATTTTAATCTTTAAGCATATTTTAAAGGTTTATTGCATTTTATTTTCAACACATTAAAAGAAACACATCACTTCCTACATTTCCCACGATGCTGCAGCCCAGATGTTACTGTTATGTTCTCCTCTGCTGCCCCCTGCTGGTCATGTGACTGACCAGGTGTTTGTTTCTCCTCAGGTGTGTCAGAAAGCAGAAGCTCCAGGTGAGAACAGCTCTGAATGTTCCTGCAGACTCAGTTCAGGTTTGATCTGCTGCTCAGATCTTCTTCTTCTTCTCCTTCAGTTCCAGCTGCAGAGCCTCAGATCATCGTGGTGGAGGTGGAGTCGGACCGGGAGGACAGCAAACCTGTTCAGCCCAGGTAGGTGGCGATAAACGGCATTATTTCATATCTAAGTCCACCACAAGCAGCTCACACAGATAAAAAAAACTGTTGAAATGAATGAAAATATCAATAATCAGTCATGAAAGAAGAGAAAAAGTGCATTAATCCAGAATCTGTTGACAAGTAGTTCTTTTTTTATTTTTGAAAAAACAGAAAGTTTTTTTTAACTTATTAAACTTCTCTAAGGCACCAAGAAGTTTAATTGTTCTGTATTCTGAGCTCTTTACAACCCAACAAAATCTTTATTTTAATAACGTGAACAGCAGAAACCATTCATCTACCAGAAATCCAAGTTTGTGTGACAGAGCTCTGAAGGAGGAGGATAAACATCTGGATTTGTTGAACTCAGTAGAGTTGGTTTATTGGTTTAATCTTGTGTTTGTGACGTTCACAGTATGATGGAGTGGCTCAAACATGGAATAGAGAAGGTTGTTCCTCAGCCAGAGATCCACATTCGCTCAAAGACGGATGGAAACCAGAAAACTGAGGCTCCAGCTGCAGCTAAAGGTCCCAAACATCACTGCAGATATTTAACTTGGCTTTAAATGTTTGAAGAAGTTTTATTTTGTAAAACTGAAACCAAGATACGTTTGTTTTCTCAACTGGATTCACAATCCGGAAACCAGATTATGACATGAGGGGGTGAGAAACAGAGTGGTCTCACCCACAAAACATCCAAACTGAGTTTTATATCATTCCTGTAATATTTTCTGGTCTAGACTTCAGTGTCAGAGTGGTCTAATTCACAACCCAGTGCAGCATTACAGTGGAATGGTAGACCATTCTGGAAAACACTAAACTTTGAACCAATTTTTCTCCAGAACTACAGGAAGTGGGTCAGACCACTCTGATTCCAACCCTCCAGCTTAATGTGACTTTCTGACCTCCATCTCTTCCTTCTTCTTCCAGCTGAAGCTCCAGCAGCTCCTGCAGCCTCCAAACCAAACACAGAAGCAGAGAAGTGAGTGAACTCTTAGTGCCATCATGTTGAATATTAAAGATGCCAAACATTTGAATAAGACGGAGTTATAGCCTGCATCTGACATTCTGACGTCTTCTGCTGCTACATAGAAAATATTCAGCAGCTAAACAAAATATTAACTAACAAAAATGTTAATTTATCAGGATGTAAGAGAACTACCACATGAAGAAGGTCTAAGGACCAAAATGCTGCAGTCCTTAAATGTTTATTACTGATTAAAGTGTGCGAACATTTTCTGATCTCTTACTGATGAGATCTTCTACTACTCACCTGTTAACAACAACATGCAGGTGTGTTTGAGTCTTTTCAGTCACATTTATCAGACCATTAAATGTTTCATTTACACTGTTTGCTAAAGAGAGTGAACAAACCCAGCTAAAGTCAGGAAACTGTACAGCTAATATTGTAGAAAAGCAGCTAACTACACAGCTAAAATCATAGAATGATGCTAACTAAACAGCTAAAGTTATAGAAACACAACTAGCAACACAGCTAAAGTCAGTGAAAAGAAGTTAGCAACAGAGCTAAAATCATAGTAAAGACTCTACACAGATAAAATCATAGGAAAATAGGTAACTACACAGCTAAAGTCATAGAAAAGAAGTTAACTACACAGCTAATGTCACAGAAAGAGGCTAACTTCAAAGCTAAAGTTGTATAAAGATGCTAACTATGCAGCTAAATTCAGAGGAATATGTCAAGAGAAAGTTGAGGTGAGGCTTAGCTGAAACTAAAACCATAGTTAGTCATTTATTTTTTTGTAGTTCTCGTCTGTAAATGAAATGATCATGAAATTTAGTTTGGGTTTTTCAGTTCTACATAAATAAGTAATAAATAATCAAGTCAGCAGCATATCCACTTCATGATGTAGAAAACAAAAACAACTAAACTCATGCTAAAGGTAGCTAGCTTAGCCAATCTCATGGTTTGACTCCAGTGAATTTTATGGTATTTTGTGGAATTAAAGATGTTTTCTTGTGTCTTCCAGGTCGACCAAAGAAGCAGAGCAGCCACCCAAGTAGGTCAAATTTCCATGTGGGTTTTAGAAAGGCTGTGGAGACTTTTATCTCTGAAAGTCAAATGTTTAGCCTTGTGACCTTAATCAAGTTTCTATGATTGTAGTTCTGGATCATATCAAGCAGGGTTTTATGTCTTATATCTATTTGTTGACTTCATGCTCACTTCAAGCAGCCATTCTGACGTAGTGGAAGATGCCTCCTGCTAATATAATCATGTACGAATGTCTAAGTGTCTAAAGAGAAAGTGGTAGGTTCTACTACGATGTCCAGTTTAGTTTAACATGTTGTTGTTGTTGTGTTTAGTATGATGGGATGGATCGTCAATGGGATCGGTCGCATGTTGCCTCAACCCGTACAGAAAACGGTGAGTCACTCTTGTAGGAATTAATCCAAGTTACAAGTCCAAATGAATCTAAGTTTGGTTAGCCGAGCATCACTGAATATGTCACTGCCATCTTTGTTTACCTCATACAGGAAACAGGAAGTGATGATGTACAGACAAGTAAGTAGAATCTTTACAAATCTCACTGTAACACAACAACACCAGAATCCAACTGAGCTGTTGGTACACATCAGAAGTGAGTACATCAATGTCCACTATCAGATTAATGTCAAAGGATTCTAAATTAAACTGTTATTTTTAAACTGAACAGATTATATATGAAAAAATCAGGCCCCAAAGAAGAAACTCTCAACAACCAAAGTCAGTCCAGCTGATGATCATGGTTCTAAAATGAGCTGTTAGCAGCAGAACGTTCTCAGTTCTGGACCTATGGACTGGGTCTATCTCTGCATCATGGCTCCACGTGGAAAAGAACTGAACAGAGGAACAGAATCGTCTGACTGAGAGACTCAACAAAGATGGAAAAAGATCCAGGAAGATCAGTGAACAACTAAAAACCAGAGAAGCACAGAGTCAGCAGGAACCAGGAGGTCGAGAAGGAGTCATAGTTCCACTAATCAGGAGTTCCAGAAGGAGTCATAGTACCACTAATCAGGAGGTCTAGAAGGAGTCATAGTTCCACTAATCAGGAGTTCCAGAAGGAGTCATAGTACCACTAATCAGGAGGTCTAGAAGGAGTCATAGTTCCACTAATCAGGAGGTCTAGAAGGAGTCATAGTTCCACTAATCAGGAGGTCTAGAAGGAGTCATAGTTCCACTAATCAGGAGTTCCAGAAGGAGTCATAGTACCACTAATCAGGAGGTCTAGAAGGAGTCATAGTTCTACTAATCAGGAGGTCTAGAAGGAGTCATAGTTCCACTAATCAGGAGGTCTAGAAGGAGTCATAGTTCCACTAATCAGGAGTTCCAGAAGGAGTCATAGTACCACTAATCAGGAGGTCTAGAAGGAGTCATAGTTCCACTAATCAGGAGGTCTAGAAGGAGTCATAGTTCCACTAATCAGGAGGTCTAGAAGGAGTCATAGTTCCACTAATCAGGAGTTCCAGAAGGAGTCATAGTACCACTAATCAGGAGGTCTAGAAGGAGTCATAGTTCCACTAATCAGGAGGTCTAGAAGGAGTCATAGTTCCACTAATCAGGAGGTCTAGAAGGAGTCATAGTTCCACTAATCAGGAGTTCCAGAAGGAGTCATAGTACCACTAATCAGAAGGTCCAGAAGGAGTCATAGTTCCACTAATCAGGAGGTCTAGAAGGAGTCATAGTTCCACTAATCAGGAGGTCTAGAAGGAGTCATAGTTCCACTAATCAGAGCTCCTAAAATGACTCCATAGACAGTGAACTACTTTCTCCATCCAGCTGTAAAAACAGACATGAGCTGCTTCAGACTTGGTTCAGGGGTTCTCCATGGAAACCAGAGTTAGTGTGAAGCTCAGACAGTGTGAAGGAACCTTCAGAACATCAACCTCTATGGACGGAGGACCAGAACAAAACCTGGCTGTTGCTCAGAACTAAACTTCCAGATAAAAGTTTGCTAAAGAACATGAGAAGAAACAACACGGTCTCACGGGGATTCGTGAAACTGTCACGTCAGTTTTTGTTTCGGTTTCGTGCGCACCAACACGATGTCGTCATGTTTTTCGTGCCGCTCACCACGAGCGAAACTCGCTGTGGTAATCACATCTGAAAGTGGTTTATACCGGCGGATTCATGACGATTTAAGCTGTCCATCGGCGTTTGCCGCCGCCGCCGCGGCCGCTGCTGCAGCTGGATGTCTGGCGGCCGCAAACGCCGATGGACAGCTTAAATCGTCATGAATCCGCCGGTATAAACCACTTTCAGATGTGATTACCACAGCGGGTTTCGCTCGTGGTGAGCGGCACGAAAAACATGACGACATCGTGTTGGTGCGCACGAAACCGAAACAAAAACTGACGTGACAGTTTCACGAATCCCCGTGAGACCGGGCTGGAAGAAACCTGATGGATGTTGGAGAACATTCTTTGGTCAGATGAAGATCAATGAGTTGGGCTCAGATGGAGTCCAGATGTTTGATGAGAACCTGACCAGGACTACCACAGTGGATGGATGGTCCTGACAGTTGATAGATGACATTTTTGGATGAGGATAAACCAGAATACTGACTGACAAGGAGCTGGAAGAAGAGGAACATTCCAGCAGGAGAACATCCAAAGAACAACAAGAGCTTCTCCACTAGAACTGAGTGGAACCAGGACCTGGACAGTGAGAGTCTGACCTGAACCCAACAGAACAACATCATGCTAGAAGTTCTACGAAATACTGAAGAAATCATATTCTGGGATTGCAGTACTAAAAGGTGGACTGAGTGTGTAGAGTTCCTGCTGTGGGCCCAGAATATCTAAACTGGTAGTTTTTCAGAGCAAATACTTTCCTGCTCTACTTAGAAGTAATCTGATTACTGTGAAGTGATACAAGTAATATTAAACAGGACTGTACTCACTGCTGTTGTGTATCAGGGATGATTCCAAATAGGATTCAGAGTTTATAGATCCTGTAGAGGAGGATTTTACATTCTTTAAATCTATGTTTCCTCAGTTGAGTTTATTCAGTTTTCGGTCCTACGGTAATCTAACGTTCTGATTGGTTGGTTGGTGGGTTTAACTCGACAGGGTTTGGTGTCGGTGTGGAGGCGACTCTAACCGGGCTGCTCTTCTCCTTCTGTTTCAGGGGGGAAAGAAGGCCAGAGCCCCTTAAAATAAAAGGAGAAGGAGGCGGGAAGAGTCGCTCCACAAGCTGCTTTCACTGTTTGCACTGCCGCGATGCATTTATTTTACCTACACTTTATCCAACCGTAACGCCCTGCGAGATTCAAACCTCTTTCTGGAGACATTGATCATGTTCCACTTTTCAAACTGACCAAAAAAAACCCACAGAATTCTGTCTTTCTCTGAGACGTCTGTTCACACCAACAACATGATTGGATGAGTTTACACGTCTGCCCTGATTCTCCTAATCAGCTACGACCTGCCACTAAATCCTTAACGCGCTGCCTTGTTCAGTAAATAGTCCGCTGCAGTAAAATAAATTCAAACTGATCCCAGTCCAGCTTCAGCAGCAGCAGAAGCTCAGACAGCTTTTCCTCTTCAGTTTTTAAAGGCTTCCGCTGATGTAAAGGCAGCTAACTCAGTGCAAACAACTCACTTTTTTGTTGAATATTCATGAAAATAAAGTCTTTAATTGGAAAAAACAAGAGTTTCATTGAGTGTTTTTGTTATGAACCCACCAACCAAACATTCATTAAATGACACACAGAACACTTTAGTAGAGTTTGTTGTTTTTAACATTCAGATATCCTGCTAGTGTAAACAAAGGTAGATACAGCAGATTTTACAGTATCTCCTAACAGATTCTTTGATAAGAATACTTTTATATCCTTGTTCACATATCATCATGTTATATTTAGGGATTTAATGGCGTCCACCGCAGTAGTAAAGGTTACCACAGCATCACATAATGTTCACGTTAACACATATAACCTTATCTTCCTGCTGTGTGATGTTCAGTCAGCGTCACCCAGAAGAAGAGCGACTTGTTCCTGGAGGACGTGGAGGACGAGGAGGCCAAGAAGCAGAACAAAGAGAAGAAGGAGGTGAGGCTGAAAACACTTTTTATTATCTACAATCTAAAGTCCTGCAGCTCTGTGGAACCAGAACAACATGGAGAGAGAACTCAGAAATGTTTAAATATGAGATAAAAAAACATTTTATTGATTATTGTTCAAAATGAGTCCAAAATGATTCACAAGTTGTCCAAAACCTTTCCAAATGCCTCCAGACTGACTCATTCTGTCCACAAATATTTAACAGTTGCTTAAAATTACTCCAGATTGACCTAAAAAGACTCAAAATTTGTCCACAATAAATGAAAACTGTATAATATGTCCTCTATGTTCTAGTTTAGCCAGCTGTAAAAACAAGAACTAAGGATCAGTACTGCTAACTACTAGCTAGCTGCCTCTTTTTTTTACTGCCTTAGTTTAGCAAATTTGAAAAAATATATATACTAAGTTAGTAAAATATCTTCTGATGCAGTAAACTACTTTAGCCATGCTAGTGTAGCTTAGCTTGCTATATTTCTCTGGGAGTAGCTTCACTGTAGTCAAATTACTTGTAGTTATTAGCATGGGGATGCTAGATGCTCGTCAAGGGATCCTATGGGTTTGCCAAGGAATACTAGCGACTAACCCAGGAATGCTAGCTGATCCACTTCGGATGTTAGCCACTAGCTCAGGCGGGATTTAGCCAACAGATAAAGTAACTAAAGATGATAATGACTTGTAGCTAGCTTGTGGGTGTTAGCAACCTTGGAATAGTAAATCTTCATCTAATGTAGAGCAACTAATAGCTTAGCTTGCTACTCATTTTAACCATCATGTCCAATGCTGATGGTTAATAGTCTAGTAATGTTCATGACCAGCTAATGGATGCAGATGACTAGCCTAGGGATGCTAGCTACTTGCACAGGGATGCTACTGACAAATGTAGGGATGCTAGCGGCTGCAAGAAGTATACTAATGACTACCTTTGGCACGCTAGCTAATACTCCAGAGATGCTGTTATGAGGTCTTCTCTCTAAACTGACAACACAAAGCTATGCTAGTAATTTTCTAGATAAGAAACTCTCAACATCACGGTGGTTCTGTGGTTCTTCTGTATCAGTATCTTAAAACTGGACGTCCCATCGAAGGAAGGGTTCTGTGGTGGTTCCAGAGTAGCCCAGCTTAGCTAGACTGTATTCCCGTTATAAGGGATATACGGGAATACGGTCTAGCCCTCCTCCATTGACACATTTTGACAGGTTTTCAAGCTCCGAGCAGATCAGACCGAACCAATCAGAGCACCAGAGGCGGGAGTTAACGATGCGTCATCTTCAGGGCCGAGTTGGCGACCGCAACAGAGCGAGGTTTCTCTCGTGCGCTTTCCTCTGTTTTGCACGGGCTGAATTTGTCCTTAAAACCTCAACAAGAAGCAGCTCTTAAAGCTTTTCTTTTTAAAAAGGATGTATTTTTAATTCCGGCAGGCTGTACGATAGAATGCGTAATGCTGCCCTCCACTGTTGAAAGGGAGAGCTTAGATTTTCCTCAGGACCCCTGTACGGCGAAGGAAGCTGTTAAAACTACAAAACATCATGGCGGAAAGGCAATTGTTAGGTCGCTTAGTGATTGCGTCACACATGTGTTACGCTGATTGGCTCTCTCCAATTCAAGCTGTGATTGGTAGTCCCGCCTCTGGGCTAGATTTGGTTCAATGGAGCAGTTCCAGACTGACTTTATGTGTATTTGTAATACACAATATAAAGGCTGTCTGGTCCCCAGGCAAGTTCCAGAGCGGACACCACAACATTTCACCTGTGATTCAGAGCTGAATACAATGAGGTTTCTCTGGTTGCAGAAAGAAGATGCAGAAACACAGATGGACGAGTTGACTCCACTGATGGAAAGCATCAAGAAGGAGGCTGGACAGGCTGTTCTGGCTCACATGGAGGAACGGTGGGTTTGTTCCACATGTACTATGAGGATAAAAAACAGTTGTTCTGCCTGCACCACCTCAGAAACTCGATGCCTTTGGTATCTGCGTGGTGAAAGTGAAGCTAGCAGGACATTTGGCTGGTTTAAGTGTTGCCTCCTGAGGCCGATTTTATGATTTCTATATCTGCAAGAGTTTCTGTGATGTAAATTTCATCATCATCCCAAATCCACAAAGTCTTTACTAGTAAATTAAGAGGTTTACCTTCAGGCTCAGAGGAGGAAGTAGAACTGGAGGAAGTCTCCACTAATCTGGTTCCATTTTTAAACCATAATTTCTTCTGTGTTTACACCGATGTCTGTGTGCTTCCCAACTTTAAGACCCTAAAACTGACACTTCCTGTCCTGGTTTTAGTTTGAAAACTCCTAGATGGTGTTTTAGTCCAGACAGGCAGAAACAGTTTGTGAAAGTTATGAAATTTATGTCATGTGGACCCTCGCAAACTTGCAAACTATAGCATCGCCAAACAGCAACAGGATTGTGTCGTTTGGTGGTTTTATCTCATTACAACTGAGGTTTTAAACTTGGTGAGTTTCAGACTTCTTCCTGTTTCAGGCTTCAACAGGAGCGTCTGGAGGCGGCTCGTGTGGCCGAAGAAATGGCTAGGAAGGCTGCAGAGGAGGCGGTTCGACAGCTGGAGGTGGAACATTCGGCCAAGATTGTCATCGAAACGCTGCCAGAGTCCAACGAACAGTGAGTTCAATAAACCAACCTGCATCTGTGAACAGGAGTTCACCAGAAAAGATTTTTGCAGTACCTGGCACGAGCAGTTTTTAAGACTTTTATGAAAAGTTTATACTCTAAAATTTGACCTGAGAGCTCCACTTCCTATTTGTCATCCACAGACTCCCCAACATTCAGGAGGAGGAGAACGAAGACGATCCAGAGTAAGTCCGCACTGCTGTTAGTCACTAATGCTCCTGCAGCTTCTGGTCAGATACATCAGCAACATCAGATCCAAGCTTTTTAAGCATCTGGGTCCAGGTTGTGGTCTTACCTGACTCAAGTTACACAGAGGAGAATCTTTTCTGTAGTTTCTTGTGCTGGACAGTAGCATCCCTACATGCTGCAGCATTAATCGTTAACTTATTAGTGTGGTGGTGCAACCCGGTCTCACGGGGATTCGTGAAACTGTCACGTAAGTTTTAGTTTCGGTTTCGTGCGCACCAACACGATTTCGTCATGTTTTTCGTGCCGCTCACCACGAAATGTTTTTCGCTGTGGTAATCACATCTGAAAGTGGTTTATACCGGCGGATTCATGACGATCCAAGCTTTCCATCGGCGTATACTGCTTGTGTGATCGTGTTTGCGGCCGCCGGCCGCCGGACATTCTTGAAATTCCTATGCAAATTGGTAAGTGTACCACCGGCTTATGGTTAGGTTATGGTTATGGTTATGGTTAGGGTTATGTTTAGGAACGATGTCATGCAAAATATAGCGTTGGATTCGCCACGGTTTTACATTAAAAATATAATATACACATTCTTTTGAAATACGTTCTGAGTGGCACGAAAAGTCCGCCATTTAAAATACATTGGTGCGCATTTCGTGGTGAGCGGCACGAAAAACATGACGAAATCGTGTTGGTGCACACGAAACCGAAACTAAAACTTACGTGACAGTTTCACGAATCCTCGTGAGATCGGGCTGGGTGGTGATGGCGCTGTTTTCTGAATCAAACAGCTGTTCAGTAGGTTTTATTGATCCAGCGGAGCAGCAGGTCGCGTCCAAGCAAGCTACATTTTCATTAACATTTCTGAACTACAGATTAGTACCGCTAACTACTAGCGAGCTGCCTGTTTTTTTACTACCTCAGGGTTAACAAATGAAGAGAATTAAACTAGTTATGTTGGTAAATTATCCTCTGATGTAGTAAACTGCTTTAGCCATGCTGGTGTAGTTTAGCTTGCTATATTTCTCTAGGAGTAGCTTCACTGTAGTCAATATACTTCTAGTTATTAGCATGGGGATGCTAGATGCTAGTCAAGGGATGCTATGGGTTTGTTAAGGAATACTAGTGACTAGCCCAGGGATGCTAGTGACTAGTCTTTGAATGCTAGCTGCCACACTTGGGATGTTAGCCACTAGCTCAGGTGGGATTTAGCCTCCAGATATAGTGACTAAAGATGTTAATGACTTGTAGCTAGCTTGTGGGTGTTAGCAACCTTGGAATAGCGAATCCTCATCTAATGTAGAGCAACTAATAGCTTAGCTTGCTTTTCATTTTAACCATCATGTCTAATGCTGCTGATTAATAACCTAGGAATGTTACTGACCAGCTAAGGGATACAAGTGGCTAGCCTAGGGATGCTAGCTACTTGCACAGAGATGCTACTGACAAACTTACAAATGCTAGTGGTGACTATAGGTATACTAGTGACTAGCCTATGGATGCTAGCTGTTACTGCAGAGACGCTGTTAGGAAGTCTTCTCAGAACATAAAGCCTCCAAGTGTTTAATCTTTGCTAAACTCAATGATTTTCCACAACAACACCCAACCTCTGACTGTACTTTATTATCAACTTTCTGAGCAGCTTCTGCTGGCAAACTTATGGTTGGTGTCCACAGGAGCCATTATTTCTGTACTTCTAATCCATTGTCCGAGCGACATTTTCTAGTAGCACCTCCCTAAGAGATGCTGAGTCATGTTAGTATAAAGTTTGGGTTGAGGCAACTTTCTGCAATCATAGGCATCCAACACAACTTAGCACATCTGAAAACCCCATGAAAACTTTTAATTTGACTGTTATTATTCTTTATTTGAGATACTGAAAGTCTACAAATAAGTTTTCATGTTGGTTCAGAAGCAGACCGCCCACAAGCATTCGTCCAATCAGAAGCAGTCCTCACATCCAAAATCTCCCCTGTGGACACAAACCATCACAGCTCTGGACCATCTTTAGCTGCTATCTGCTTGGTTTTGAACACCGCCGCCTTCAGCAGCTCATTTCTGTCTGAATCCAGGAGAACCGTCTGACAGAGAATCTCCATCTCATTTGCTGTTCAGGTTACAAAACCTGCAGGAGGACATCGAAGAAACTCCTGAGGAAAATACAGTAACAGAAGAAAATAAGAAAAGCACTGTTGAGGAGGAGAAAATACCCGATCAGTAAGTTCAGCCCTGATTAGAAGGAGGCTTGAACCTGCAGATAGATGGAGAGACGCTGCCCTATAATCTGATTTCATCTAAGAGTTGGTTCATCTGATCTACTGAGCTTAAAACCTAATGGGGCCTTTTAAAGTGAGCTAAAGTCCTGCCTTCATACCGACCATCTTCATCCCTGATCTTAAAAACCATCCCACAGAGTTTAGTAGTTCTTGGTTCAGTAACGCCTGTAGTTAAGGCAGGTGATAGAAGGCCGACCAATCAGGGAAGGACATGCAGTGATAATGAAGACCCCAAGTGAACATGGCATCCAAAAATCTCAGTTTCTTTCAGTTCTGACTTCAACGCAAACTTAATGTCCATCGTCCAAACATGTGGAAGGTAGAAACCAGCAGGTGAGGGGCTTAGAAGCAGACTGGTCTAACCCAGAAAAAAACTGAACTTTTATATAATTCCTGTAATATGTTCTGGTCTAGATTTTAGTGTCAGAGTGGTTCAACCCTCAACCCAGAT